>NW_015558570.1:164302-199445 GCF_001515605.1 Sinocyclocheilus anshuiensis | reverse complement strand
TTATATATATATATATATATATATATATATATATATATATATTTAAAATATATTTATATATATATATTTCAGTTAACATTTATTTTATTTTTTTACAATTAACAGAGATGTTTTTAATAGTCATAGTTTAGTTAATGATAACAACATTAGTTTGTTGATGTTTTAAACACTTTCAGAGGGCTCTCTTTAGTTTTTGTAATTTTAGTCCTTCAACTTAAACAAAATGAAAATTAGAAATGTTTCCCTGGCAGCTCTTTGTTGATATTAAAAAAGTCAATATATAATTATTAATACAAAATTAAAATAATTTAAATTTAAAATTTAAAAATAAAGAAATACACAAATAAGTTCAAATAAAAATTTGTTCACACTTTCTGCACTGAAAATAAGTTTACCTTTTTTTTAGTATTTAATTTTATTTTGATTATTTTATTTCAACACAAATGTTCTTTAATAGTCTTAGAGGGTTCCATTTGCTTATTTTCCTCTTTTTGTAGGTGCTCTCTACCTCTCTGTGGGGCGGTATGTTGCTGCCCCTTGGAGACAAACCCTCCTCTATCGCTGACAGGTTAGTGAATTCCCTCTGTCATTGGTAAGAATAACCCACAAACACTCAAAATAATGTTGTTTTTGTAAACGTGTGTTTAGATTCTATTTGGGTGGTCCGACCAGTGTGAGGGGCTTCAGCATGTACAGTATCGGCCCTCAGAGTGAAGGTAACTGATTCTGACTCTTGACAGTGAAGCTCAATATCTCAATATTCACAACTAAGGTTTGTTGTCTCACTTTGATGACAGGCGATTACCTCGGTGGGGAGGCGTATTGGGCTGGAGGGCTTCATCTGTACACCCCTCTCCCATTCAGGCCAGGTAGAGGCGGCTTCGGAGAACTTTTCAGGACACATTTCTTCCTCAATGCCGGAAACCTGTGTAACCTCAACTATGGTACGATAAAGAAGGCTTCAAAGGTCATATTTTTCTCGTTCTTTTACTTATAATTGTTGCTATAATTGAAATCATCCACCAGGGGAAGGACCCAGGGCACACCTGAGCAAGCTGGCCGAATGTATCCGCTGGTCTTATGGAGCAGGTATTGTGTTGCGTCTAGGGAACATCGCTCGGCTGGAGCTCAACTACTGCATTCCCATGGGCGTCCAGAGCGGAGACAGGTAGACAATCATAGATACTCACATAATCAATCACAACCACATATTACACTTTTAATGTACTAGCATTATCCTACTATTATGAATTTGTAATATACTGATGCGTTTTGTCTCTCAGGATATGTGATGGAGTGCAGTTTGGGGCTGGAATCCGGTTCCTGTGATACCACAATTCCCGTTTTGGAACAAAGAAGCATTTCTGTCACTTTGTACTTGTGCTAAAGGATATTCATACGATTCCATTTCCAGCCGCAAAGTAATGCAGTGAATGTTGGCTAATTTTTCAGTGTTGGCGAACATGCTAAAAAAGGGAAAAGGTCTAAAACCAAAAAGATTGGTTAGGAATCAGCTGCCCATTTTAAAGTTATTGGCACTTCAGAGGAGAATATATCGGACATCAGTGCTCTTATTGTCATATTTATTTGTTAGAACAATCAGTGTTCAATAAATAATGTTTCTGGCCTTTATTGTGGTTTCTTTATGTGTTTTTTCAAGTGTTATATATCTATCTATCTATCTATATATATATATATATATATACATACATACAAATAGTTTATAAATTCTATATATTTAGATAATAATATACAAAATATAATTCTATGTATTTATATAATAATATTAAACAAAAGTCAATACATATAATTAATACAAAATTAAAATGAATTTAAAAATAAAACAAGTGGGTTTATAGAGTTCTAATTCTATTATCCTAGAATAATAGTATAAGTTGGCATTTGTGTATATAAACATACATTTCAACAAAATGTTCAAATAAAAATTAGTTCACACTTTCTGCACTTTTAATCATACAAACACCAAGTAAATTCATCATCATTCACTATTTTCTGTACTCCTGTAAAACATTTCTCAAACACTGTCAAGCTCAAGCCATATTTAAAGACTATTGGTCTTGGATCAATAAGCATACAGGTACTAAAAACACATATAAGTTTAAAAAAAAATATTAAACTGTATCCATCTTACACAACATGAAATGTTTTTCATTACAGAATTTCTGAAAATGTGGCTCAATGAAAAACATTTAGTAATCATCATGAAAATAAAGAGCAGTTTAGCTGCCACTGCCCTTTATTTGCTTTAAAACATTCATCATAATCCTAAACATATATAAAAATTAAGATAATAGCAAATCTGATGTATAACATCAAGTCACACACGAGACAATCTAAGATTATATCTCTCACTGTAGCTCCCACTGAGAAAAATATCACCTGTGCAGTGCCATATTAAATCCGGTAGGGGGCAGAATTACAATGTATGATGCAAATTAAAGGGAGAGTTCACCAAAAAAAAATAATTCTGTCATGTACTCACCCTTATGTCATTCCAAATCGGTATAGGACTTTCACATTTGAGCAACTATCCCTTTAAACCATGTAGTATAAACCTGTTTTTGGTTGAATTCCTGATGCTAATAATCCACAGTTGACCACAAGTGTCCTGTTTTGTGGTCCTTGGGCCCACTGTCAGACAGCAGTCATGGCAAAAGGACATATTATTAATCAGCGGAGAGCCAATGAAGTGGCCAAACATATGAAGTAGAGTGTGAGAGATACTGCTATCCCACATGCTCCACCACAATCCTTGGCATTTTCCTGTAAGAACAAATATACAACAAAACAGTCATTTGTACATAGTATTTAGTCATTTAATTTAATTAGAATATATTAAGAATTCAGATGCAAAAGCTTCTAAGTGCCATCTGAAATTTTAATCTAAAATGAGCATTTTTATCAGGCAGATTTTCTACTTCAAATTTTCATTGTAATTATATATTCTATATATTATATACATATTACTTTTTATTTGCACATTATATTTGTAATTAATCTCAAAATTAACTGAGTGCTAGTTAATGTATTATGTTAACAGGTTGAAGATTATCCAAGTTTTTATCCAAAAAAAGTGAAAAATCATGTAATTTCCATCACATAATATCAAAAATACCAAAATGCACTTTTAATAAAAGCTACGATCAGATATTTTTTTTCCAGGACGTGCTATATATATATATATATATATATATATATATATATATATATATATATTTCAATATATTTCTGGTCAAAATTTTACATACACTTTGCAGTATCTGCAAAACGTTAATTTGACCAAAATAAGAGGGATCATACAAAATGCATGTTATTTTTATTTAGTACTGACCTGAATAAGATATTTCACATAAAACACGTAACATAATATTTGAACTTATAAAAATGACCCCGTTCAAACGTTTACATATGCTTGATTCTATGTTGTTACCTGGATAACAGCTGTTATTTTCTAACTATTATCTAACTATTATTTTCTCTTGTGGACTATATGTAAACATCTTTTATGTGAAATATCCTATTCAGGTCAGAACTAAATAAAAAATAACATGCATTTTGTACAATCCTTCTTATTTTGGTAAAATTATTAACATTTTGCAGATACTGCAAAGTGTATGTAAAATTTTGAACACAACTGTGTGTGTGCGTGTATGTGTGTGTGTGTGCATATACTGTATATATATATATATTCTGAGTCGTTCATGCACTGTATGAATGTGGTGGCTTACATGAGGATGGTATGCGTGACATGACTCTGGTCGTCTGCGAATCTTCTGAGATTTCATGCTGTTGCACTTAACCGTGGCATTATGTTCAAAGGAGTTAAGAAGACCTCAGTTTCCCACAAAGTTGAACTAAAACCACATTTCAAAGACAAGAAACTCATCATCATGGAAGGATATATTTGACCTCTCTGGGCGCGAGTGTAATGGGAGCGTACTGTCGGGAGCAGTCGCAGTCGGCCTGGACCACCAGCATGACCAGGTTACTGTTAGGAACCTGCTGTAGGACAAACATCCTGAAACATGACAGAGAAAGAGAGAGTAACTGACAAATTGTTACTGGCACAAACCCACCAATCTGAGGACAATCTGACTGATGGACTTACTTCTGACAACGGCCACATTTGATGATGCTGTTGGTCTCTCTGATGGACGTGTCATACATGAAGCCAGGATATTCTGTGTTACAAGGCTGCATTAGTTCCACTTTCTTCTGTCTGTGAGCTGGAGAAAACAAGATTTTCATTATAACCGATGGATAAGGGCTTCAAAAAGTCTGTCTGTAGACCACAGATTTTTTAAGTAAAGCAGTTACCAATACAGTGTATTAGCACAACTGTTTAATAATCTCTGATGAATAATGAGCACTATGTATCGGATGTAACTATTTGAAATGCTTACTTTCCCATTCTCACAATAAATCAGGATCGCCTAAACTTTCAGACTAGACTAATATTTTGTCTAGAAAACCTATTTCCATGCTAAAGGCACTACAGATGACTAAGGCATTTCATTCGCTACAAATGACCATCTCAGGCTCTAGTTGGATCCTGGCTAAAGAAAGGCACAAACTAGATGAAGGACATGTGCTCAAGGACGCATGTGGATACTCACTCGCATGAAACCCAGCTTTAGCTGAACAACGTCAATGAGAAACAATTACAGCAAAATGATGAACAACAATGGAAATGGAGAATGAAGAAAGAAAATGAAGCGAGGCAGACACTACATATGATGACACATTAAATGATACAAAAATATTATGGAGATTAAGTTTATATGCTTGGTCACATCATGACACGCTGCAAGGCCTCTTTTTATTATATTGTGATCACTGTAGTTTTGTTGAGTCCAGTCTCAACGGTTTTACTGTTACTTCCATAACTTCTTAATTTACCATCCACTACATAGTCATTATGCCAAAGTCCGCAGATGTTGAACTCCAACAGCAACCTGTAAGTTTCGAAATGAGGATACATTTTTACTGGCAAATCAAATTACATTTTAAATGAATAAAATAGTTCATGTTCCCCCTGGTTTCACAACCTCAAACAGTACTTACATCACAAAATGTGAGAAGAACCATTTTATTATTGCCAGCAGACCGTAGAAAGGCTGTGAGATGAACAGAGGTGGATTGTCAACAGTGTCAGCACAATATAGACTGCATTATGCATTAAAAAGATTTCTCTCTAATAGATGCTAAGGTGTTCGTACACTGAGCAGTGGTCGAGCTCCACTAGCGTGATGATGGGCGTTCTTACACATGGCCTGGTAGTCATACAGAGTCACCCTGCAGAATAATATACAGTAGCATTACTTCATGTTCAAATTTTCAAAGTACCACTAAACTTTAAAGGAATAATTCACCAAAGAATAAAATTTATTCTATTCTATTCTATTAATTTATTAAATAAATAAAAAAAACAGTATGGAGTCCAGTTACCTTTTAAACAAGCCAGATTTTAGTAACTGGGCCATGACTGATCCATCTATTTCCCCGAAGAATTTACCAACCTGTGTGAAACAACACAGAGTCACAGAGAATAAAGCATACAGTGAAGGATTACTCAGGTTTAGCTATACAGTATGACACAATATGAAATAATTTCTGAATCCCATGATTAATAAACACATACACACACACACACACACACCTACGCACTCATAGACAGACAGATGTGCAGTGATCCAGATGTGCAAACAGATGCCTGAATCTGCCCTGTCTGCCCCACGGCAATCTGGGATTAGACTCCATAAACATTAATCTCCTGGCTACTGCTCACATAGCTGCAGTACATGTGTTGCTCTAAACAGCTGCGGTTATGGTATGAGACCATTGTCATCATAAAGAGATGGATATGCAACAAAATACACAGCATTTACATTTTCATACACGATGAAGATAATAATCACAACAATTTAAATAAAACATACTGTTAACTAAAATATCATAATTTGTATTAACAATGCACTAAACATTGTTTTTGAAGAAGAAAAACCTATATGATTTTGTTTCAAATAATTCTACCATAGTCTAGCTAAAGCTCAACAGTGAATTACAGGAATAGTTCACCCAAAAATAACATTTGCTGGAAATTCACTCACCTTCAGTCCATCCAAAATGTCCCTGAGTTTGTTTCTTCATGCATGGGAACAGATTTGGAGAAATTTAGCATTACATCACTTGTTCACCAATGGATCCTCTGCAGTGATTGGGTGCTGTCAGAATTAGAGTTCAAACAGCTGATAAAAACATCACAATAATCCACAAGTAATACACAAAACTCCAGTCCATCAACTGACATCTTGTGAAGCGAAAAGCTGCATATTTGTAACAACCCAATCCATCATTAAAACATTTTAACACCAAAATGTTGCTTCTGGCTGAAATACAAAATAAAGCCCATAATCCATAATTCCACCAGTGAAAAAGTCCATCCCCTGTTGTCTCTCACATCATCTTTGTAAGAAAAAAATCCATCATTTTAAACTTCAAACCGCTGCCTCCGGCTAAAATACGAGTCCATATTCCATAATAACGCTTCCTCCAGTGAAAAAGTCCATCCCCTGTTGTCTCTCACATCAAAATCCACCAACATATTTGTTTTTGTTTTCACTTTTAAATGGTGCTTGATCTGTGCATATTTTTCTCCTGATTCAGACAAGATGACCTTTTCACTGGAGAAACCAATATTATGGATAGAGTTCTCATATTTCAGTTGGAAACAATGGTTTGACGTTAAAAACCTGATGGATTTACAAACACAAATGATTACAGACATATAGCTTTTCACTTCATAAGGTGTTAACTGATGGACTGGAGTTGAGTGGATTACTTGTGGATTATTGTGATGTTTTTATCAGCTGTTTGGGCTCTCATTCTGACGGCACCCGTTCACTGCAGAGGATCCACTGGTGAGCAAGTGATGTAATGCTAAATTTCTCCAAATCTGTTCCCATGAAGAAACAAACTCCTTTACATACTGGATGGCCTAAAGTAAATTTTCAGCAAATTTTCATTTTTAGGCAAGCTATTCCTTTAACTCAGACACATCATATGAGACTAATCAAATCCAATGTTTCAAACATAAACATAATGTTACAACTTGCTTCTGGGAAAATGATGCAAATTCACAAGTAAACTTAAACTAAGTTTTGCGGAATCAATGTATCAATGTACAGTACTAAGCACAGAATTCACTTTTAAATCAAGCAGCTTTCTGTTGGTTAATGGGGCGAATACTGTCAATTTAAAGGATATTTTTGTCACACAAAATCCAACAGCTAAAAAATAATGATTGTATGCAAGCATCATATTCATTTGCATAAAGCGCGGCATTCTCTATTACGACACTCCTATTTTCTGTATGCACTCTACTATCCTATAAAAGCCCAAACGCTAAAATTAAAAAAAGATGTGCTGACCTATCCAAGCTAATCCAATTTTACCAAGTCCATTCTCTCAATCACTGTCTTATTTGAGACTCTATCTATTTGCTCCAAGGACAAACTTGTGGTACATTATCGAGTCCTCACGGGAGAGTATCCGCCTATCTCGTCACCTGCCCTTCACATCAAACCTCCTGGGCAAGGAAACGTGCAGCTAAAACCGTCACCTAACACAGGTCACCATCTTTCATTTTATGCTTCTCTTCTGTGACAAAATGCTGTTGGGGCATGTTGTCACAAAAGGTCAATGTGTGTTCAACGAAGTGTACGAAGTACTCACATCTCCTTTTTCCTTTGAGACCATTATGAAGCCATTATTGTCAACAAGATAACAGTTCACATCCTGTGAAAAACAGTTGGATTAGAATTGATCTCCCTTGTTGAACTGGATCAAAATTCATTATAGTGAATCGGTTTGTGTAAATGAACTGATTCAGAACAACGATTCACAGATTACATAAAGATAACACAAAGAAGAGTCAATTAGCTTCACTCACGATGCTCTCACAGCTGAGAGGACATATACCGTCCACATCACTGCACTGCAAAGAGTAAGAAGACAACCGCAAAGGCTTTAGTAAATGGACAAGAACATTTTATCAAATGCATTATATTTAGTAAACACTACAGTGGTGAAATTACTAAATTAAATGTATAGAGATTACATTACGGCACTTTCTATGAATGGGACCTAAAAAGAGTCTTTTGCAACTCTGTTTCCAGAATTTGGTGCATGTTTAAATTTGTGGGGGGTTTTATTTAGAAATAAAAATGCATTACTTACATCTGTGTTGTTTGGCTGACAGGAGGAAATACAGGAAGAAGAAGAAGAAAATGAGGAAAAGGAAAAGGTTAAATGTTTTAGATAGTTGTTTGTGTGTTGCACTAGATTGCAAAAACAACAAGAAAAGAGCCCTTGTGTGAAACAGGGGTGGTGATTGAAAGGTCCTAGGTTTAAACCCCAGAAGGGACCATAAGTCATGTGGCAAATTGCATTGAATAAAAAGTGTTTGGTAAGTAGCAAGCATCTTGATAAATTGCTTGGAGGCCTGCAGACGTGAGCATGTACATGTATACGCTTAGAAATCTCCAGTGACAAATACTATTTGCTCATTCGTCAGTGTGAGGCGGACAGGAACAGACACACACCATTAATCGAAGACCTTCAGGACCGCAACACTTAATATTACTAGATTGTTGTCATTCGCAGTCTGCCTCTACACTACACACACTCAAGAAAAGTCTGTAAAAATACGGCTCAGTGTGCTGTGTTAATATGAATGAATTTTCCGTATAGATTTTTTTTACAGGTGTTTGCGTATTTTGAACACAATAGCATTGTGAATTGGTTTTGGGTTGAAGACAATGTCCGTAATTTAACAGAAAATGTACAAATTTTCTTGCAGTACATTATCTGTTTTTCTACAAAAAAAAAAAATTCTTACGGTGACAGATTCACACCTGTACTCATTTATAATATTAATATTTTAACATGTATAATTTAGTATTTGTTCACTAATTATATATATAAAATATTTAACATATGTACAAGAAATAATACTAATAATACAAATATCTAATATGAATATTTTTGAGGTCAAACTCACTTGTTTGGCAATAGACATGAACACTCTCTCCAGCAGGTCCATGGATGCCTGCATTCCAATAGCTGCACATGGAAGAAAAAAATTAATAAAATCAGAAAACTTTTAAGATCATTTTATAGAGGTTGCATTCAAATTTCTAGTCAATTAAATATTTTTGTGCTGAGGATTACAAATATATATATATATATATATTGAATAAAAAACAATATTTGTAAAAAAAAAATTATATGAATTGCCAGGATCTTTAAAATACTTTTATCGACAATTTCCAGTCAATTCAATATTTTAGAGCAGATCATAACAAGACAAATTAATATTTTGATAACAACTTCCATAAATATTTTATGATTTTATGAATCTATTATTTTTCAGTTGTTTGTGATTACTGGATCATTTTTAAATATAATTTTACTGCATTAATATTTCGAGTCAATTCAATATTTTAGATCTGATCATAACCAGACAAATAAATATTTTGTTAACAATTTACATAATTTATTAAAAATAATAATAATTATTATTATTATAAAGTTCCAAGATTTTTCAAGCTCTGGAAATCTTCATTTTAAATTCCCTGATATTTCCAGGTTTTCCATGAGCAAAAGAACCCTGTATTAATGTTTTGCTTGATGACATCTGTTGACGCTGTATATCACACGATTAATCCTCATATGTTCAAAATCATAAGCTGTAGCAAAGAGTCATGAAAAAAACTGAAGAAGCTACCATTTTCTAAGCTGTATCAGCTGATGCTTTATCTCCTCTGCCCCCTCCTCAGTCCATCCATCTCTCTCTCTGGCCGTGCAGGCAGGCACAGACTGTTCTAATGTTAGTCCCGCTTACTGATGTGACCCTCGCTCATACACACTCTGGACTTTTCAAGCTGTGAAAAACTGCCAGATCCTCTTGTTTCTTTCATTCTCTGTTGTTTCGCTCAGTCTGTCTTGAGAGCTTGAGAGGAGTAATCATGAGGAACCATAGATGAGGACTACTGGAAGGTATGTTTCAGGTCTGATTTGCTTTTAGTGCAATCATATCTCACTGATTAGGTTAAATAAGCAATGGTTGTTGTTTGTGCTCATTCAATATTTAGGACTTCGTTAGACAGAATAATTGATTTCTTTACAACAGTTTTTAGTATAAGATAAGTTCATACCATTTAATTCTTAAATCTTTTTGCTTTTGATACATTTTCTTTAGGTTTTATTTATATTCTAGATCTATAGAACAAACCTGTTTAACCAGATATAAAAATATCTGGGTTTTTTTGTTTTTGTTTTTTTACAGATTAAATTCAATTTGATGTATTACGAGAAATGCACATTCCAGCATGCAAAATTTGATCCTCTTTTCACTGATAAAGCGGATGTTGTTCTCAGCTCTGATTTATTATCTAATGGTGTGGACAGTTTAATCCTTGAGAGTTTAATGCAACAAATGTGACAGGAAAAAAGGAGAAAGAGCAATGGTGGTATGTTTGTGTTTATATTAAATATATTTTATACACACACGTACATGCATAGCAAATTATCTTTTTAACCTAATAATTTAAATGAAATAAAATGTTAAAAAACAAATATGAGTATAGTGTGGAGCAGCTGAAAATATACTTTGTAAGTAACCTCACAATGCCTCTAGTTTTTTACTTGGCTTTTTTCTCTCACAACAAGCAAGTGGCCTCTGGGCAGCTTTTATACAAAGTACTCTCTTTCACTCTTTCTTTGCCTTCTGAAGACTCAAATCCATTTCAGGTCTGCGTTGTTTTTTTTAGACCTCGTGATGTAATATATGTTCAGCCTTCACAGGGCATTCATTTAATTTAATAATTCATTTTAATTACACTCAACTTAATAGTAATGTCAAGCATAAATCTGCACCAGCAGAACATGGATCATAGGAGTCGTCATTCTTCATTCATTCTTCTAATAGTGTTTGCTTTGTTTGTTACCATTATCTCAGCAATTCCAGGTGAATTTAACCAATTTCCTGGTGCATTCATCATGATGGAGAAGGAAGCCATTCTTTTGGCCTAGACCAGTGGATGCCCCTCTAAAGGTTTGCTCGGGAACTGTTACAACAGGGTTTGGTGGACAATGCAGACCAGGTTGAACATTATAAGTAAGATCCTCAACTTATTATGGCATCCTCAACCTTCTCAACTCCAGTTTCCTAACGCTCTCCATTTTCTTGTAGTATCCTCAGGTCTCTTCATGACTCTTCTGAGCCTTTGTGGAACATCTACAAGTTGTCCATCAGGCTGTTCCTGCAATGTGAACCACACAGACTGCAGTGACCTTAACCAACTGGAATCCTTGGACTCCATCCTGGAGCAGCTTCCTTTCGACACAAGCTACCTCAACCTCTCAAATAACAACTTCACCACTGTGGAACCTGGGAGTTTTTCCAATTTTAGTGGCCTGCTATATCTAGACCTCTCCAGAAACCTTCTCTCCAGCATCAACGCTGGGTGTTTTTCCAATCTCAGCAGACTGCTTCATCTAGACCTCTCCAGAAACCTTCTCTCCAGCGTTTTCTCTTCAAGCTTCTCCCACTTGAACAACCTGGAGGTCCTGGATCTCTCTGAAAACCTCCTTGTGAGGCTCCCCGTTAACTTGTTCTCTGACCTCGGCAGCCTAACAGAACTGGCTCTAAGAGACAACAGGCTTAAGGAACTGAATCCAGATCAGTTTAAAGGCCTGACTGAGATTAGGCGTCTAGATCTTTCCTTGAACAGTCTCAGCTCTGTGCCCACACACCTATTGGATGGGCTCCAGAACCTAGTGTGGCTCTCGCTTATGGGTAACAGGCTGAGAACTCTGCAGCAGACTTCACTTGAGCCAGCAACTGCTCTACAGCACCTTCTGCTCGAGGGAAACCCATGGAATTGCAACTGCAATTTAATTCCACTCAAGCATTGGCTGGAATGGATTATATATACAGGTGAGAGAAGTTATTTATCACTGCTGGGAATTAGTGATGTACAATATATCAACATCATATGCCGATTTAGAGAGATTTCAGAGATTTAAAGTCACAATGTAACGGAAGTAGTGACAGATCTTTTCCTCGTTGTGATGTAAATCTGAGTGAAATTAATTATTAAAAAAATGTATGGTGGGATGTGGTTCTATGCATCGGTTATTGATTGAAAGGAGGCAGACATGAATGCAAGTTGCAGTTGATTGTAATAAAGGGACAGAGTTTAACGGACTAAATGATTGGAGAAATGCGCCATACATCACAAGACAGAAGTGTGTTGTTGGCGAATCTTGCAAGCTCATTTAGTCTATTTATACATTTAGATTACCTTTGCCATCATTTACCGCTCACAAAAACACCAATAATTCAATAACACTGTTAACTGCAATCTTTAGCAAATCTCAAAATGAATACCCATTTTTCATAGTGTAAATTATAATGCTGTGATGTGATAATTATAATGTTGTGATGTCTAAATTCACTTGTAGTTTTTTAAGCTGCTCCAACCATCAATGTTCATTGACTAAGATAAAATACATCATAAATTAATAATATATAATATAATATGTAAATATATATATATACAGTATATATATATATGTATGTGTGTGTGTGTGTATATGTGTGTTTGTGTATATATAAATGAATCATAAAATAATAAATTATTAATGAATATTATAGAAATGTATTATTACTTTTTATTTTTTTTATTTTTTAGACCAAATATTATCACATTTTTTACTGACTAATCTGTTAATGGCCAAAACAAGAAATTACTTATAGGCTTATTGGTATTTGTCAGAATTTTCATATATTTAATAAAATCTATTAATCTATAAATTTAAAAATACTCGACATACATATTTAACATATACCAATACATTTAACGTTTTTCATTTTTCATTTATATTTTAATATTTTAAATTAATTCTCAATTTCCATAAAAGTTTTGTCTTTCTCTTTTATCATTCCATAGGTGGCAATGTAGATTCTGCCAACTGCTCCTTTCCTGCTAATTTGCATGGTAAGGATCTTCGCAGTATCCCTATGGAGATGTTTAGACACTGTTACCCCCGCTATCTCGAAACCAGGAGCCCATCAGCTGCTGAGGGCCACCAGGTACCAGCCGGGTCAGCCGGAGACTGCATGCGCCAGCGCTACCGGTCTGTGAGTGTGCGTCGAGCGACTGCCACGGTGGTGGTAGCTGGGGTGGTGTGTGGCGTGGTGTGTGTGATGATGGTGGTAACAGCCACCTACGGCTGCATCTACGCAATTCTGATGGCTCACGAACAGCAGCAGCTGACAGAGAGAAACAGCCAGCAGCAACAGCCGCTGATGGTGGCTAAGGAACCAGAGCAGGATGAAAAGGAGGATCTGATGCCAACTATCGGAAAAGGAGCAGAAGCCACAGAGTGTGTAGGGTGGATGGCATTTCCTCCAGAAGTGTGTGTTTAAAGCACATGAGGAACCTACTGGAAGCTACAGTTTATCATTGATGTACATATATTTATAAATGTATGTTTGGGAGCGAGAGTTGGGAGAGCAAATGACCCAATGTAGGTCAGGAGCAATTACAGCTCATGCAAACTGGTTCAAAAAGACTCAAAAAGACAAATATAATAAACTACTAGCTGTTAAGTAGATTTAAGGAACATAAAAAGAAAATATTGAATATGATTTCATGTAAACTTCTATATTTTCCTATGAATTCTCCTAACAAACCAACTCTCTGTGTTTGATTTCTTATAGTTGCAATCAATCAGTTGTTAATTAGCATATTAAACAGTATACTTTTCTAAAATTGAGAAACAGAATAATATTTTAAATGTATATGTATGTTCAGTATTTAAGTAACGTATGTCTACATTAAGGATGCACCAATATTCTGGTCAATATAAATAAGTTCATTATTATTTTCATGTTATTAAAATTCTATATTATTTGGTCAAAATAAATGAAAAATAATACACTAACAACTAAAATCAATCATTTTAAACGCAACAAAACATTATATGGATATTCATTTTCATATGTGCAAAAGATTATATTTAACAGTGTTATTAAATATTAGCTTATTAAATCACAAAAGATTAACTGTGAGCATTAGATGGTGACAAAGGTATTATAACATGTAAAAATAGTGGAAATGAGCATAAACAATTAAATATTTCATATCAGCCCAAAAAAATTCTATTATGGTCTCAAAATTTTGGACACCACTCCATTTTGTATAATTAGTAATGTGCTGAATGATCACAAAATGGTATGTTGAATGTAAAATCAGATTTCAGCAGACAATGGAAGACAGATATCTTACCTCCAGCAACAGCTGTTCTCTTCCCTTCAGTAACCGTCACAGATGTTACCGCCACAAAAGTGTTCTTGCCTGTTGGACAGAGGTCAGAGCATACTGAAGCTGATAAAACACATGTAAACTGTAACACTGCAACAAATCCATTTAACAACGACTTTTTAAGCACCTTTGTTTATATCATCATGAGGGACATAGAAGAAGAATTGACCAGGTTTGTTCTCAGCTGCCAGGCGATACCAAATGGGAAAGTGGTCCACTGTGAAGAGGTTCTCTTTGTCCACAGGGGTCAAGAACTTCCTGTGAGGTCAAAGTATTAGGAAATTTGGGGAAAGACCAAAATCTCTCAGTTTTCTCATATTTCAAATGAGAAATTAAATCTAACAATGGTATCAAATGGTTTTTCTTTATCTCAAAACACTCTAAAAATGTATTTTAGGTGGTCCAGTGACTAACATTCATTATATATACACACAAATTTGTTTGTTTTTTTAAAATAGCTCACTCACTTTCCAACACGTTTCTCACTTCCTGCATATCTGATCACACGCATGAGCCCAGAGCGGGTTCCCAGGAAAGCCGACTCCATGCCTTCATCTACGCTATACAGAGATAAAAGCAAAGAAAGAATGACTATAAATACTGACTCCTTTTTTTCCCCAAAATGTTCTTCAAAATAAAGAAGAGGCACACAAAAAAGCACAACATCCAGAGATTAAATAAAGCCTGTTACCCTGGGGCGGTTAACGTTAGCGCTGTCCAGTAGGCCTCCAGTGGAGCTGTTACCACTGCATCGAAAAGAACTTCCTGAAGAAGTATCTCGTCACCTGATGCAAAAATAAAACCTTTACTTTAAGAATAGCATATGGTTATTGTTATAACTGAGTGTCTGATAAAATGTGTTAAACAGAGTTGAAAGTACACTCTTATTGTTAGTTGAAAACATTCAGCAAATTAGCCACAGTATAATAAAAAAAAAAATTAATCATGGGATGAGCATAACTTCCTGTTTAAAGTTTTTTTTTTTCATCTGCATAGAAAATACTACAGAAAATGTAAAATACAGTTGAGGAAAACGTACACTCCAAGTCCGGCTCTTTCCCAGTCAGGTATCGGACCACAGCCTGGAGCTGAGTGAGCTTACGGTGGTGTGGGTCAATATCTGTCTCACAATACGTCCTGAGTGGGTAAACCAAAGACCATAGTTCAACTTAACAAGCCGTAGAACTAAGTTTGAACATTTTTAAGGAACCTGTTGTCCTGACGGTGTTCAGAAGAAAGATTTTCATATTCTCACCTCAAATCGACAGTACTTACCATTCATCTGCTATAGTGAGGTCTGGCTGCTGAAGGTCATGAAGACCTAAAGAAAGGAGAAAATAGCTCATTCTATGATAATAATATATTCTTTTCACTGTGTGTGTTGGCAATTTCTTAATGGGTGTTCCTTCAACTTCAGGCACTTTTATTTCCCAGGGGTTGAGGTTTATTAAATCATTTTTCTTCTTGGTATATGAAGGAAACTGTTTTAAAATCTCTGTAAAAGCATTCATTTTGGCTACTTTTCAAATGCCTATTATGTATCGATTTTATTGTTTTACTCTTGTCGCAGACCCAGGCTTTTGGTCTTAAACAGAAATTTTAAATCCACCATAAAAATATGAATGACTGAATTTGTGATCTATGGTTATCTAAACAAAGAGTGAAAAATATCAATATTTCTATATTTATAATAATAGAAAATGAAATCAAATTTATATAAATTTTTAGATAAATTACAGCTGCTACTCATATATGGGGTCAGTAAGATTTTTGTTCTTACGCTCACCAAGGCTGCATTTGTTTGATCAAAAATGCAGTAAAATTGTGAAATATTATTACAACTTAAAATATCTGTTTCCATTACTCCAGTCTTTAGTGTCACATGATCCTTCATAAATCATTCTAATATGCTGATTTGCTGGTCCAAAAACATTATTATTATTATTACTATTATTATTAATGTTGAAAACAATTGTGCTGCATATTTTTGTGAAAACCTTGATACATTTTTTCAGGATGCTTTGTTGAATAGAAATTTCAAAAGAACAGCATTTATTTAAAATAGAATTTTTGTGAAACATTATAAATGTTTTTACTGTCTCTTTTGAACAATTGAATATGTCCTTGGTGAATAAAAGTATTAATTTCCTTTTTAAAAAAATCATCTTGTAAACTTTTGAAGGGTACTGTATCATTTTCACCACCTGTTTATCACATGAGCTATTAATCATACGGTAAACTCACCCTCCTCCACGGAAACATTCCCAAAGAACACGTACTGTCCATGACCTCTTGTAAGCACCATCCCAAAGCTGAAAGCACATCATAAATATGCATTAAAGACATCATATGAAGGTCAACTGAAGGTATTGAAGGGCAAAATATGTTACAATAAAATTTTTTAATTAATTCAACATGTAAGTATGAAGGGAATATTTTGAGAATGTGAGAAGCATATCAAACCTAAATGGAGTTTCATTGATGGTTGTGTAGAAATAATCATTTTTGAGGAACACAGGCCTTTTCTAGGGAATAAAATAAAAAATACAGTCACAAAGATTTATTATATGTTGTTGCCCAATACAACAATTACATAAAACTTAATTTGTTATCACTTTAGGTTACATATGTGAATTAAAAGGATGAATCTCACAAAACCTATCAAGAACATGTCCAGGTCACATTTTACTGAAGAAAAAACATAATAATAAGTGTGATGTGGGCAATTAGGCAAAAATGAAACATTTAATTTTTACTGCATGTAATGAGAATATGAGGGGAGATGTGCTTAAATGGACACATTCTTTTCAGGACTTGTTCAATTCACCCAAAAGGAGTAGTTCAAGTAATTTAACGTTATAACATAAAAGATGGCTGATGCAAACACCCACCCCTTTGTCCACAGCTGCTCTCACATCTAAATTCAGAGTGCCAGTTTCTCCCTTCACCATGGCTGTTCTCAACTGCACAGACAGGGCAAGACATCATTATGATTTTTCTGAGCCGTAAAACAGTGCGGATGCTTACAGGAAGTAAGTGTATGTACTGTATGTGGACAACTCACACTGTCCTTAGTGTCCTCCCACTCAGCCTCTGACAGATCCACACTGTTGTAGTTGGGTTTGGGTTTCAACTTCTTCCCATCACTGTACTGTTACAAAAATCGAGAAAAACCAGCAAGAGGGATGACAAATCGATATCAGTCCATTATATTTCAAATCTATCAAGAGGAGCAGATGCTTGAGTGATTGAGACAGTAAGAAAATTCAGATGGACTCACCAGTGGTCTTAAATCAGGATGTGCCAGGATGTATCCATTGTTTGTGATGAGGAAGGCATAACCATGTGCTCCAAGCTAAAAGATAAAACCATTAGCATTCATCATTTCATATTTTTGTTGATATTTTTACAGTATTTGTAGCTATGTTCATTAAAATGTCTTGAAATATTTTTGTATTGAAATATTTATGCACAGTCATATTTTTCTAGTATTATAAATAATTGACTAAGGAAGAAGCTAAAGTGATGTGTAATGATGTTTGATTATATATCAAATTCTATTTTAATATATTTAAATTGTAAAATATTTATAGTTCATAGTAGCATTTGTTGTACTGCCTTTCGTTTAAGCCGGTTTAATTTAAAAATATATATATTGGAGTATTTTTTAAAAATCATAATCAAGAATAATGAGAGTTACAAAAATTTTGAGAGAATAATGAGTTACAAAATTTGGAATGTAAATGTATTTATTTGTCATGAAAATAATGCAAACTTATAAAAAATATATTTATGATAAAATTCTAAAATATTTTATTGGCACACACACACACACACACACACACACACTTTGGCATGAACTATGACATGGATATGTTCCATATTTATATTAATACAAAGTTTGTCTCTGATATAAAGAAATTATGAATAATGATGAAAGCTTCAAGCTGAAGTTGGCAACCCTATTATTGTATTATTTTTGTACCTTATATCGCGGGGCAAGTTTCATGACCTCCAGCAGGGGGACGTCAGTTCCCACCACTCCTAGCAGAATGCCATGAGAAAGTGTTTCTTTCTTCTTACTGAACACTGGCATGGCCACTGACGTCATGAGCAGAAGACTGTGAGCTTTGCTTTTGAACAGCTACGGGAGAGATTTGAGGAATTTTGCATCTTACACTTTGATGACCAAACATTCAGACTACTGAAGCACACAGTTAAAATCAACATGAAAAGAAAATGAACCCTATTTACTTTCCAAATGCACGTTCCTGGTCTCATCATGCCCACTTTTCATGATCAAAACAATTCCAGATGAATAAAATAAATCTGTCCTCTACCTTTTTTCATAATTCACTCAGAAATACATCAAATTATGGCAGTAAAATGGGTTGAAAGCTACATTTCATGTTGATTTTATTAGTGAAAGCTCCAGGTCATCACATCATGTCCAGCACAAATGTGATAAATGATGATAAACAGTAGGGGGAGTCCTAAACCAAGAAGTCCTGGTATGCTGACCAGGATAACAACTACATTATACTCTGAGCACAGGCTAAATATCTAAAGTCTTCTATTTTTTTACACGCTACAGTACAGTGGTGTGTGTTTTACTGTTTCTAAGAGTTACCGCCTTAGTGTTAGGAAGCTGTGTGATAGAGAAGAATATGGCAATGAATGGAAAAATATCACATTAGTACAGAAACAGTGATATATGAGTAAACAGCACAACAAAATCACATCAAAATACATTGAAATGAGACATGCACAGTTGAAAATTAGTGGTGGGAATTTATGAAATAGAGACAGTGAATTCTGTATTTCAGTTCTTCTGAAAAGTCAGAATGGCATAATCCTACACTCACCACACTGTCCATATACGCCTCGGTCCAGATTATGTCATGGTCATGGTTGATGACCATTGGTCGACTCAGAACATGAAGATACTCCATGACATTCTCCTGTACGTCAGCCAGTGTAGAGATGTGAGTATAATAACCTGTAAATATCAAATACGAGTATAAGATTTCTGCATATTTTCCTGTTAGCAAACTGAAGAGCTCAATGAACTGGAGCTTTCAAGCTTCCAAAAAGACACAACAGCACAATAAAAGTATCATATAAATGGTCCATATGACTTTATTTACTATATTTCAAGTCTTCTAAAGTCTTAAGATAGCTAAGCCATTACTCACTGAAAATCTTCACCTTAGAGAACGAATCAGGAATTAATCTGAACCAATGGTGCATTAAAGATTCCATTAATGAATCATTCATTAACTGCATGATTCATTAACGATCCAACCTGAATGTTTCATTACGGAATCAAATCAGTGAATCTATTTCTTGAGTTCAACTCAACGACTTAAATTTCTGTTCATCACAAGAACTATAATAGAAGATTCAGAAGACTTGAAATACAGCGCAAGTCATATGGAAAATAATACTTTTATGGTACATTTGTGTCCTTTTCTGAAGGGTGAACGGTTCAATCTTTTGTTCTACAGAAGCAAGAAAAAATACGGCTTTGGAAGCACATGAGGGAGAGTAAATGATTAAATGTTTATTATTGTCTGACTACATACCCTTATTGTTGCAGGCAATCCATTTGACGTTTTCTGAGAAGGTCATATCTCTGCCAATAAGGTAAGTGAAAACCCGTACCTGAAACCATTACATTTTTGTTACTGTACTTTGATCATTGTTCCTGAGGAAATATATCCATACATTCACGTTCAATCAAGTCTCATTGTCTTAAAATCTGTTTATGAAGGAAAAAAGTGCCATTTTTCCAGAAGGTTCTCCAACAATTTATCAGAGCAGTATGCAGATTTTATAGTATGTCATATGTTGCACCCTCCGTTCCCTGTAGAGCGAGCAGATTGTGTGTTACCTTCTTGTCAGGCCAGTTGAACTCTTCAAACACTGATTGGAAATCTTCCATGGCTCCGTCTGTGATCAGCATAATTGCTTGGTTACATAGGCTGCCCTGACCATTTGCTCTGGCCTAGGAGACAGGAAGAGAAACGTGGAGGACGTGCAGAGGCTTGGCACCGTATGTATAGTTTTGTATATTTGTGTGAATGATACTGACATCAGCGAGGATACGGAACGACTCCTTCATGGCTTTTTTTACTTTAGCCTCTCCCTTCACATGGAGTTCTTCAACAAGCAGCTTGAAATGCTGAAAGGGGAGATGGGATGGGGAAAACAATGAAAAAGATGAAGTTTTTTACTTTGCAGATTTCACGTAGCAAAGGAAATCCCAAAAAATGTCTCTTTAATATGTCATTAGTTTTTCCTAGACCAGTGCTGTTTTTTAATTCACTCTCAGAAAAAAAGGTACAATAGCTGTGACTGGGGTGGTACCTTTTCAAAAGGTACACTTTTGTACATTTTAGGTACTAATATGTACACTTTAGGTACTAATATGTACCTTTAAGGTACCATTATGGACTCTTTTGGTACAAAGGTGTGCCTTTTGAAAAGGTACCGCCCCAGTGACATCTTTTGTATCTTTTTTTTCTGAGAGTGTTGAAATGAAGCTGAACAATAAATATTAGATTAAAAAAAAAATAAAAAATTAAAGCTACTTCAAAATATTAATAAATACTGCAATAGTATTTAAATAATAACACTGGCATCAATAGTATAAAACAGGAGAAGAAAAAGAGAGAACAAAATAATAAATAAAACAGCACTGAAAGTAAAAATTGAAAAGATAAAAATATATTATTATTTAATTATTATTATTGATTTTATTACATTTATCAAATTTTACTGCTTGAAATCCCTCATTAAAACATAAGCTCAGATAATAGCTGAGCAGTGACAATACATGGGTTCAGACTTAGAGACATCATTCTCAAGTAACGCTTTTTGGTGTCTTTTATTTTAAAGTGCAATTACACGCTGAACAAAAATGGGACAAAGCTCTGGATCAAGTTGACCATCTGAGCAGGCGGGGCAGAGATGTCATGGTGCTGCTGTCTTTCAGAGTATTTCTTAGAGGATCTGTGTCAGCACAGTGAGCAGATGCTGAGTGACTTAGACCTGGAATATCATTACAAGCTCTGCTGACCCATCACCCTGTATTAAGTACCAGTCTGTGAGTGCGCAGACCTGTCCAAGTGTCCTATACGTTTTACGTCATCCTTATTTTGTAGACATTTAGAGACGTACAATAGTAGTTGTATTATTTGTATTATGTAAAAGTTGTATTATAAAATAAACAATGTGGGCAGAAAGGTGGTATTTAATGATTATGTAAAAACGATATCTTCATTTGGGGTCTTTTCTCAGCAAACATTGATGTATGTGAATAATTGTGATTAATGTGATTAATTAATCAGCTTATCATGTAATTAATTCAATTCAAATTACAATTTGAATCAATTCACGGCGTTATAAATCATGTAAATAAGTGGCCTACTCCTATTACATGTAAAAAACTGTCTGAAATTTTATTTAACTAACTAAACAGTATTATGAGAGTGATCTGAAAGATGAAACGTGCTGCCTTCAGTCATTTCACTATCCGATGGCTCTATAATTCTGTATCTGACTGTAATTCCAGAGATTAGAGTATGTCCCTACTTGCTCTCTGATATATAACAAGCAAAAAAGCTGCACATTAGATCAAATCACCCAGCCGCTAGTCTATCACATGACTAAAAGCAACAGCAGAATGTGGATGGGCCTAATGTCCCTGCCTAGTGTCACAGCTACAGTCTAGCAAACATTTACTTAGGAGAAGCGTGTGATTTTTTTTAGATGATCTTTATTGCATTTTTAAATTTGTTATGATGTTTTTATTTTATTTATATTCTATATATATATATATATATATATATATATGTATATATGTTGTTACGTTAGCGTTGAAGTGAAGTTAAATTAAACATGTTTTGAACATTAAAGGGATGCTGTTTTACTTGGACACTATAGCCCAAGATCCCACGCACATTTTTTCTTTCTTCCTTGTTTTTCACGTGATCTCACCTTCATTATGTATATTTTCTCTGTAAGCAACTATAACCAACTATAACATTCACATGTTGATTTCCTCAAAAAAGTCAAAAAATCGTGGCTCTGTGGTTCCATCAAAACCAGCCCGACTTTGCAACATTGGCTCAAGAAGTGTATGATTTTTTATTTATTTATTTATTGATGATTTTTAAATTTGTTATAATATTTTAATATTTTATTTTTATTTTGTTATATTTTCTTACATTTTATTTATTGACTTTATAATTTTTTATTATTTTAATGGGGTGAGTTTGGGACTACCTGTTTTTCCATCCATAGACAGATGGAAGAAGTGTTCAGAAGATTTGTTTGAAATCAGTCATAATTTTTACAAATATATTTGGTGAAAAAATACACACTAAACCTACATAATAAATTAAATAAATAAATAAATGTAATTAAATAAATCAAGTCACATGGAATAAAAATAGTAAGCAATTTAAAATAAATTTGCAGACCTAAATAATAATTGAATCATTTAGAGACATGTAAAAAACACAAACATAAATAAAAAAAGATAATAAATAAGTCTTCATGTAAATTTTAAAAATGAAAAATGAAACACGAAAAGAAAAGCCATGCACTCACGCACGAGGCATATGTGAGTGCATATGAGGGAATGGTATAGCGGTATCCTGCAGTGCTGATTGGAGTCATTGGCTTAGTTTCTCAGGCTCAAGTGAAGTGGATAATCGACTTACCTCGCGGTTGTCCAAGTCTGCCTGTACCAACGTTCCCTTAAAACAGGGCTCCACGTAGCGGACATAATCAGTGTACTAAGGAAAGGACGTGCAAAAACATATTTTACCATGCTGAACAAAGGATAAAGTGATGCTAAATGGAAAACATCACTGTTCAGTAAGTGTGCTCTTACTGCAATAACATTGACAAAGTCATTTTCCCCGAGCGTGTCCAGGATAGTGTTGATGGTATGTTTGGCAATGGTCATTTTCAGACCCTTCATACTGCCGCTGACATCAACTACAATGACGATGTCCTTAGGAGAGGTGGCAGCCTGGATATACCTGTGACAGAGAGAGAGGATTTTCTTAGAAGATGGCCCAGGACACTTCTAGATCAGGGTATGGAGGGCAATGCTACATGCTTTATAGTAACATTAACTGATAAGTTATAAATTATAAAAGTAACCAACTGTGACCCTGGACCACAAAACCAGTCATAAGAGTCAATTTCTCGAAATTGAGATGTATGCATCATCTGAAAGCTGAATAAATAAGCTTTCCATTGATGTATGGTTTGTTAGGATAGGACAATATTTGGCCGAGATACAACTATTTGAAAATCTGGAATCTGAGGGTGCAAAAAAATCAAAATACTGAGAAAATCGCCTTTAAAGTTGTCCAAATGAAGTTCTTAGCAATGCATATTACTAATCAAAAATGAAGTTTTGATATATTTACGGTAGGAAATTTACAAAATATCTTCATGGAACATGATCTTTCCTTAATATCCTAATGATTTTTGGCATAAAATAAAAAATCGATAATTTTGAGCCATACAATGTATTTTTGGCTATTGCTACAAATATACCCCAGCGACTTAAGACTGGTTTTGTGGTCCAGGGTCACAATTTAGGTCTAGGACTGGGCATTATATCAAACATTCACAATATATTTGTGATAATTTTCCTGTCAATATTAAATGAAGCAACATAGTGGAATGAAGTGATTCTTTTAGATTTTTCTATTTCACTATTACAATTAATATTGCATGAGAGTTTTAAGATACAGAAGTGTTCTATGATTTAAAATTCAGTGGGAAGAAAAACACGTTTGAGTAGGTAAATTTGAATCAGTTCCGTGAATCAGTTCAAAGTGTCCATTTCACTGATTCAAAACTCTAAATCATTGGTGAGAGAATGTAAATAATCACTAAACAAAGTTAATAGAGTCTTGTATGGCATTTCACACACTCTATAAGATTTCAGTAAAAATATATGTTGGTAAATATTGCTGTTTAATAATATTTTTGTATAAAATATATAATCATTAATACAAAATTATAAAAACAAAAATAATTAATAAATAATTGATTTAATTAATTATATATTAAATATAATTTTAATCTTGTGTTAATTTAGTGAAAAAAAACTATTTCTTATTAGTTTTATTATTTTTAACTAGATTTTTATTTTTTTAGTCAACATCAAACATTTTAATTTAAGTTCAATTAAAAACATCTTATGTTTAACTAAAACATTTTTAAAGCAGTACATTTTTTACATATGAAAACTTTTTTTTTTTTGGTTTGACATTAAACTTTAAACATCTCTGGTAAAATGGCTTAGTTGAAATCATGTTTGAAAAAATCACCATTTTAAGCCATTTCAGTGCAAACACATAAATATCCAATTGTATGGTATATTTAAATATGGCAAAAAGGCTGAAACAATACGGTATCATTTTCTCAGACCTATTTAGGGCTAGATGGTCTACAAAGTAAAAAACGTAACACCGGTGATGGAAATCTAATCCTGTCTTGTTTCAAAATGACAGTGTTTTTATTCCGATTCATTGCAATCACTTGCTTCTGTATAAACAGTCACATATGGAGCCTATGTCAGTCCTACTAACCTGGCCGTTGAGCTGCTAACCACTTAAGAATGAGATTAAAGTCTTTCGGTGGGATCAGGGCCTAACTGGCTGTGCTACCATAGCCACAAGCAGACATTTGGGTGGCATCCACACAGATAATCCTGCACTGCACACTGGGTCAGGAAAAGACCTTGCTGAATCCAAGTCAACTGGCATAAATTTAATTTCATATGAATGAATCAACCTCACTACATTGCCAAGCACTTAGACACGCAGGATAACAAATGCTATTTAGGTTTTAGGTCAAATACTTTATTTTGTCTCACCAATTTCTGTTTCTGCAGTCAAAAGAAACTACGCCATTAGCATCAGGGGTCCATTTAATTCCTGAAAAGTACAGTCAAGCAAAAATAAATATCTAAATTTACATCAAGAATGCAGACTCTACAGTCCAGTTTTAGTCTTTCAAGTTGGAGGACTGAGCAATACTAAACAATGTTCGTGAAACAGAATTGAACAAACCTGGATAGAGTCTGAAGAAGCCAGCTGAGCTGCCAAAATATTGCCAAGTGAGCGTGGGATCCTTCTGGAAGTTATTGATGAAGATATCATTCAATGTTTCTGACATGTACACTCCATTAAGAATGTCTGGATCTGCAAATAAAGACGCCTGATATTATTTTTTTTACATTTTAAATGATGCATTTGCACAAAATGGGGATTAAAAGTACATTTTTGAAAGTGCATGGTGTGCATTTTTTTTAATAATTTTTAAGATTTTAATTTAATTCACCCCATGAAAATGCAACCCTCATTTATTAAGCACTCAAATCAGAAGTAATCGACATCAAGTGAAGTTTTATAATATAGGCTATACTGACTAATAAAGACTGTAATTTGAGTTGTTGAGTCTACAGTTTATCTGATTTAATCAAGAAGCAAAATAACAAAGTGTGTTTTTGCATTGATTAAACACTGTTTAAATCGGAATCCAAGCCCACAGAGATCTGCTGATTATTGCTATCATACCTTTGTTGTAGACATTAGTTGGAACTAGGATGTCGCTCATTAAAGTGTTCACTGAAAGCTTGTTGAAATGTTCATTCTCCTCCAATGGAAATTCGCCTCCGAGTTCAATGAAATTTCCCTCTTCATCCATAGTATTCACCAATAATGCATTAAAGTAGTCAAACTGACAGAAAGATATAGTATAAAAAAGACCATGCATTACATCATTTAATGTATTAGACAAATATATGTAATGTAATATTATTTGTATTAACTATTTGTTTAAATGATTTGAATTTAATACATGACATCTATTGCATAATTTTTACAAACAGGTTTAAATACCATATTCCAGTTTTGTTACCTGTAAAGATGCATTATACTCATGATACAGGTCAGCGTCCTCAGCTGTGTCAGCGAGCCTCTGAGGACAAAGAGAACAGCATTATTTTTATTCATTTTATAAGTTAAAACCAAAGCTCCTCATAAAATAACACCAGTAACTCTAAACCATAAATAAGGACTGATCTAGACAATATAAAAAGGAGCACTTTACACTAACCTTCACAGACTTCATCTTGCTGCCAAGCATTCTTTCGATTTCATCTGCAAAGTCCTGCACTAATCGTGCTCCATCCACATCCTCTATTCTGATGATGGGCTCAACATCTTTGAGTTTCTGGACGAACAGAGAGAACTGTTTTAGCATTTTGCTTTTCTGGAACAATTTTATTAGGAATATGTGTAAACAGTTTTCCTGAGTGAATATCCAAAACAATAAAGTCATCATAACTAAAAATGACTAGGAAGCTTTACATTTGCATTGATATTTACCTTTTGTAATAGTGCAGCTCCTGAATATTTTGATGCAATTGCATTGATTTGCTCTGAAAGGGTGATGGCCCATTTTTGAACCCTAGAATTATTAAAAAAAAGGCAATCAGCACCAACTGTGTAACTTTTTATTGAAATTAGTGTACACAGCAAAGATTTTATCTGAATGTTTGAAATTATCCTGATAAACGTAATAATAAATTATTTAAAAAAGTTTACATTTACTTTGAATAAACCCCCGTCCCTATCCCCTAAATATAGATAGTTGTCTTAGTTCGCAGGTGGCCCATAATCACTTCATAGGATTCCAAGTAATCTATTGATCTCTGACCATTGACAGTGAATGCAGGCAAAGGAAAGCCAATCCAAACACATACAATCATAAAAAGTATATACAGTATGTTACTGTAAATTATATAAAGACCACAAATATACTGTAAATAATGAAACATCCCTGTCATCCATTATGTATAATGCACAAAATAACAAAAGAAGCATTGTGGTTAGTCATATAAAGAGCCCTGTCAGCACTTTGTCATAATAAGAGGTGAGCTCTTGGTCAGTCTGTCTTATCGCTGAACTGAGTCTGTCATTAGTCTTATGTTGAAGAATCTCTGTTGACCTGAAGGAGTCTGGGATCATCAGGGAGGCTGAGGAATTATGTTAAAGGTTTGGCAGTGTTGAGGACGCTGATACTATTACAGCAAGGGAAATCCTTGGGAAGTCAAGAACAAGTCAACAGATATTTTTCCCTGTGCAAGTAAAATTTAAGAATAAATATGTAATGTAATACAGTGCTGTATATTATACATACACTACAGTTCAAAGATTTGGGATCAGTATGATTTTTTGAAAAGAAATTAATACTTTTAATTAAATTAAATTTATCAAAAATGAAATTGATCAAAAATTACAGTAAAAACATTTATAATGTGTTAAAATATTTCTATTTTAAATGCTATTTAAAACAGTTATTTGCAATTGTAATAATATTTCACAATATTACTGTTTTTACTGTATTTCTAATCAAATGCAGCCTTGGTGAGTTTTTAAAATGGACTGGTGCTGCAAGAGAACAATATGTCCTTGAATTGTTGTAGTTATATAAATCTAAAAATCTAAAAATAAATATAGGGATTAAGGCCAAGATAAAACTGTTTTTAGCTATAAATCCCTAAAACACAGATGCGCTTGCATAGCTATGAAATATACTTGGTCTTACATGCTGAGCAGGGTCTAGTACCCATAATAAAAGTCAAATTATGATGCAAGAGAATGTTAGTTGCACTCTTGGAAAGGCTCAAAGTCTGTGATATTCCTGTGTGCACAGGACCTGGCCTGTATGACCATCTGTGAACTAGCTTGTGTCTCTGGCTGGTATCCAGAAGGCATTATTAATGGCATCTGCTCGAACAGCACCACTTCAAGACAGAACATTAACCTACTAGTTGACAATGTCTGGAAAAATAACCAAAGAAGAGGCACAAATCTGACATGGTTTTAGTTGGTTTGTTTTTGTAGGGCCAGTCAGAATTGTGACAACATTAAAGGAATTCTGTCAGCATTTATTCATGTTGTTCCAAACGTATGACTATCATCTTCTGTGGAACATAAAAGATATTTTGAGAAATGTCTTTGGAGTTTTTTGTCCATTCAATGGAAGTCAGTGAAAAGTTTTTGGGTGATCTATCCCTTTAAAAAAGCATTCGATTTTTTAAAATATATTTTATCATCATTTATTTAATTATTTTGTATATATTTATGGTTGCATAATAATTTTCTGTATTAGTAATTTATGAGAGAATTATCACCAAATGATCTTTCCGTGTCCACCTTATATTTTCACTGCTGCTTACATCGAGAAGTGTCTGCCATCTGCTATTGCACTGAATGACTTCCAAGCCTCGTGAGAACTGAATTTTACACCTCAACAAACTCAGGGAATCAGGGAATTACTAAAAATGTTCACACAACTCTCAGAGCAATTTCTCATCCTGTCTTATTTGAAATTCTAATGTGCACGGAACTGAAGACGCCACAGAGCAAAGTAGACCCTGAAATAGTCTGTCTGGTCTTACAAGCATCTAGTAAACCATTGGCTGAATAAAACAGAACAGTATCACATAGGGAAAAAACATCAACAGTAACTTTCACCCAAAAGGACATCAAACAAAGGCAGTTTTTGACTTGATGTCTATGGTGTTGAACAGAATATCAAACCAGTGATACCTGAAAATGAAGGTGCTAAACAACTTAAATGAAGGTGACTCTTACGTTTCAGGTGGAATCTTCATTTGAGCATGTGTAAAGATACACAGCCAGCCTGTGTAGACCATAAAGAATGTGACCCAAGAAGACCCTCTTATGTGACACATTATGCTGACTTCTGTTCTCAAGGGCCACATCTGTATGGTGAAGTCATGAGAAGAAGGTCCTGAGAATCCACTACTCCAGTAGGACGAATAAAACCCAACGTCCATTCCACTCACTTCCATTCATTTTGGCCTAAATGGTTTCAAACGTCTCTTATGACCCTTTTGAGCTCCTCATCAGCTGAACTTGCACATCCAAAAGTTCTTGGAGGGCTTGGTGATCCACGTCAGTGAACTCCTAATCATGCTCAGATCTTCCAGAAACTTCTCAAACTCCCACTGAGCTGCATGGAGTAATCAATGCTTCTCATATTCAGGATGATAATCCAAGTTATCCACTTAATGTTGTCATTAGGTCCTTCTTTCTTTGTGTTAAACTCAGGTAAACATGATATCAGTATTTTAATATGCCCTCCATCACATCATCTGCAAAACATCACACCTGAAAGATGTTCTCCAAGGTTCCATGGGTTCCATGGTATTCCACATGAAATAATACAAGTTATGATATATAAATCAAGCAAATCTGTTGTCTCTAAATCTGTAAAGCAAGCACTCTGCCGCAGTTGAGATTCACTTCCAGAGCATCCAATCCTCCATCACCCAATTTACAGTGTAATCCACTTGGATTACAATCTCTCCACACAGTGGGTTCATAAGCGTGGGGAGGGGAGATGGAGAGAGGAGAAAAGGGTGGGCACACTGGAGAGACGCAGCGGATTGGGCGAGTAAGAGTTTTGTTGTCACTAAAAGGATTAATAGTGATTTCGGGAGGTTGGCCCATGTCCATCCAATCAGTGTTAAGTGAACAGCTGTGGTTTGTAGAAGGACAAGGCCATCTAGTGGGGACATGGCAGTCACTTGTTTTGCATGATGATATGCAGGCACCCTCATGACGATCCATCCTTCCTGTGTGACTTTCTTTCTGCAGCTTTTGAAGAATAGTTCATGATCATTGTATGTTTTTAAAACTAAAAAGCTCCAGATCCTGTTCATTGTATCTGAAAGAAAATAAAAGTTCCTCAGATGTCCACCAAGTGAACTGTATACCACATACAATCTGTCATGTGACTTTTGCTCAGGTGTGACCTTTTGCTCTCTCATTTCTAAAAAAAAACAAGCTTTTAAAGCAGCAAACAACTCTAGAAATCGGAAGGTAATATTTCCTTGAATTGTATAACATCATGTGAGAACCACTGTATATAACTGTGTCTACCGTCTACAAATTTAGACTCTGGGAACATTGTCTCTGTGTGGAGTTCTTCCCACTGATGACAAGCAGGGCTGTCCGAATGGCAACATAAGACAAGCAACCAGTATTTTATTTATCATTTTTCCTTTTGCATCCCATGGAAGAAAGAAAGTAATACAGGTCATAGAGTCATGCATTTTTGGGTGATCTTTCCAGTTAACAAGATTTATTGTTGTCATCAGGGATCTAAAAGGTGAAAAATATGCCTTGATTTCCTGTTGATCAAGAAAAGCTCTGATGTGCATCTGGGAATAAAAGAGACAAACAAGCACAATGTTACACATGATTCAGACACATCACGATCATCACTATCAACTAAAAAAAGGCCAGATACACTTACAAGCACTTCAAAGTTGAGTTCTCAGCCAATGGTATCCCAGGCTCTCCAGGAATATGCTAAAGTTCATTACAATATCACATTAATATAGAGAAATAAAAAACTTTTTTTTTATTAATTCTGTATCTAGTCAAATATAACGCCTATTGCTTATGTGTCTGAAATTAGTATCTTGCTAGCTGTCAGATTCCTTCAGATTGTTGTACTGCTATTTGGTATTGTTGTCATTTATCTCTTAGCAGTTTATTTAGCGTACTAATTCAATTGACTTCCATTCATAAAATGGTCTCTCTGTCGTAATCCCGCAGTCCACACCTCGATTTACAGCAGCAAAACAACGTCGTGGACCTTCTGGGAAAGGGTTTGAGTGATAGTCAGATGTTTAAGGTGGTTTTAACATTTTTAGAGCTCACAGGATTAGACCACAGGATTAATACTCCTAAAGAGTGAACGGCCATTGAACAAAAAGAAGAAGAAGAAGAGCTCTGTCCGCATTGGCATTTGTTTTGACCAATCAGAGTGCAATACTGTAGAAATGGGCCGGCCAATCGAATAGCGGGATTTGGGTCTTGTCTCGACATGTTGTTTTCATAGCCCTGCTTCTCACCGGATTCACGTGTACGCAGAGGTATGTGCTTTTGTGTAAAATTATCAAAGTATAACAACGCTAATAAGTGTTTTTGTTGTAATGTTTTACAATGTAACATTATTTAGGCTTTGTATTGTTATTAAACGTAAAACGCGACAGATTACGTTATTGTTTCATTGCTAAATGGTTAGCTAGGCAGTGCTAACTATACTGAATGATCACGACAACAACTTAAACATAGAGCGGTAAATAATTGCCAATTTCAGACCATCTCCTTTCCTTAGATGGAGTATGTAGTCAAATACAGAGATAATGTTGTTGATGTATATTAACTTAGTAACTTGCAAGCTAATTCTTTTTATATTGCATATTGGGTATTATTTGTCACTATAAGGACACAGATACTGTAACTTGATGTTTGATTGACAAAAGTATCATCTTTTTTGACAGATGTAAAACTATGTGGTGACACAATGTCTGCTTCACCTTGGAGATACTCCACCAGCAATGGTGTGGACCAAAATATATTGTCAGCCACCAACGAAGAAACAAACACCATTTCTCATCAAGCTAAAAGACAAAGGAAAAAGAATAAACTGAAAAAATCCACAACTGAATTCCACGAAGTATCATTTGAACAAAAAAGAGGAAATAAAAGAAAGTCAGTTGAGCTTCTAGGAAACAAGACGGAGTGTGTTAGACATAGAGATGTCTTGGATTCTGTGTCTGAACAGTCAAATCATGTGCGATTCAAAAGACCCAGAATAACCTCTCATACACTGACTGGTGAAGCTGAGTCTGCACTACAGCTCAGTGACAGCTGGGAGGTGGATAGTGGCTTTTCATCTGAATCCAGTCCTCCCACTAGTGGCAGGAGTTCGCCATGTGTAGGAATAGACCACTCTAGGCTCGTAGCTGTGGACTGTGAAATGGTCGGGACTGGACCTGGCGGCAAGTGTAGTGAAGTGGCACGCTGTAGTATAGTAAATTATTATGGTAGTGTTGTGTATGATAAATATATTTTACCTCGGCATCCAGTCACAGACTACCGCACAAGATGGAGTGGCATTAGGAAACATCATTTACAACAGGCAGTGGCTTTTGAGGATGCTCAGAATGAAGTGAGGCGGCACTATATGTAACTGCACTGTATTTACAAGCTTCTGTTCGTGTGGGTTTATTTGCTCTGCTTTAATTTGATATTGTGTGTAGTAGTTTTGAACAATAAGGACTTTTTTCCCCCTGCTGGCACAATGAAGCCAGTAGTACAGATGTTTACTTGCCATGCCAATATTTTCCTTTTTCTTTTCTTTTTTTTTTTCACAAAAATATATGTATTTATTTTATTTAAGCTGAAGTTTTATTAATATTGATTTATATGAATGAAATAATTAAGAAATAATAGTACATTTTAAAAAATGATAATTATTTTTAAGTATGGTACATTTTACTTAAAAAAAAATGCATTTCTATTTACTTTTATATAACACATGATAGCTGTTTATAAAAGAAATTGAAATTAAAATTTGTTGCATTATTTCTTACTATTCTTTTTTCTGTAATCTATATTATACTCAATGTTTGATTATTTAGATAAAATATTCTAGTTTTATTTCTATCATATATTGTTAAAGTTTATACTGTATAATGTTTTGTGAACAATTTACAGTTAAGACCATAAATTACTGTTAAAACCATAAACGCTGTATAAAAATTATCTGACAAATATTTAAGCATTTTTTATGTTATATTGTTTTTAATTATATATATATATATATATCTCTGTGTGTGTGGAAATAAATAATTCAACTTTTGGAAATCGTTGAGCTAGAATATTGCTGAAATAACACTGTGCTTTTTGTCTTTTTTTTTAGATTGTTGACATCCTCACAGGGAAGATTATTGTTGGCCATGCCTTATTTAATGACTTCTTGGTTCTTGACATCTCCGTCCCACCACATATGATTAGAGATACCTGTTCCTGCAGGGTGCTGCGAAGGTTGTATAATGCCTCCATTAGATATAATGTCTCTTTGAAGAAACTGTCTCGGAAACTTCTCAATAGGACCATACAGGTAAGACTGTGCAGCAGAACAGGTCGTTTCATGAGAGAAAGTTGGAACATCCAGCTTAGTGTATATACGTTTTCTTTTTACCTGCTCCTCGATGTTTACATGCTGGATATTTCTTTTAGTCTGGTAGAATGGGTCACTGCTCTGTAGAGGATGCTCTTGCTGCCATGGACCTGTACAAGCTGGTAGAGGACCAGTGGGAAAAGGACATACTGTCCCGGGATTCAAACACCAACCATACTTCAAACTCCAGCAACTCCCTCGAGCACTACATGCAGGACCAGTACTGGCCAGAAAGCATAATGGACTGCAGCCCGTAAGACCAAGAGTTAGGATAATGATGCCAACCTCAGTGCTGGGAACCATCTGTTGTTTAATGTTATTTAAACCTCAAACTTGTTTAAAAATGTTAACAGTCAATAAGGAAATACATGGAAATGCTGTAGAACTTTAGCTAGCACTTTGTTGGACTTGAAAAGTTTATTTAAATCACATTAAGGGATTTTAAATATTAAAGCTAATAACAGGTTTCTGAATTTACACAGACTGTATTTTAGGGAATAACTCCATTGTGAGTTTTCATTTGTATGATCAATGTTATTAAGGTGTAATGTGACACATTATGCTGCTAGTTAGCACTATATTGTCATACTGACAATGCCGTTCATCCAAAAAGTACTGTCACGTAAAAATTTCAAATAGAAAAATTTTAAATAAAGATTACGGGGAAAAAATGATCAATTCATGGCATTTCTCTCAATGTGTTCAATGTGTTCACAATAGCAACATTTCTGCAAAAAGAAGCAGGAAATTTGAGTGACCAATTTGAACACGAGCAAAATCTAAGTGAAAACTTTTTTGCCCTCGTGTAATGACTGGACTTAACCAAGAAAATTCACCGAACAAGAGTAAATGTGACCGCATCTTAAAGGGATAGTTCACATCAAAATTAAAATTGTCATTTACTCACCCTCATGTTGTTCCAAACCTGTATGAATATCTTATGTTGAACACAAAAAAATATATTTTAGACCAAACGGCTGACGATAGCCATTGACTTCCATAGTATGAAAAAAAAAAAGTCAGTGGCTACTGTCAACTGTTTGGTTAACAACATTCTTCAAAAATATCTTCTGTTTTGCTCAACAGAAGAAAGAATAGCTAAAACTACAACTTCACCTAAATTATCAGTAAATACATTTTGGTACAACCTAGTGTTGTCAAAAGACCCGGTATTTCGGTACCAAGTCGGTACTAAAAAAATGAAAACGTTATGGTACCAGGTTTTTTTAAGTACCAAAATGTTGTTCAATTAGCATGTTTTTGTGTTTTGCTTTGGTACCGAAATTGGTACCGAGAACCGTGGATTTTCACTGTTATTGGTACCGAATACTGAAATTTTGGTACCGTGACAACACTAGTCCAACCCATGTTACACCTCTCTTGACTCCGATGGCCTTTTTGAAACTGCTTTTACTTTTTTTCTTTCTTTCTATACTCGTACAATAGTTGTGTTGTCATGGTGTACATTTCAAATCTTTGAATCTAGTATTTTGGTTAATTTGTTTTAAAGGGGTCATATGATGCGATTTCAATTTTTCCTTTCTCTTTGGAGTGTTACAAGCTCTTGGTGCATAAAGAAGATCTGTAAAGTTGCAAAGACTAAAGTCTCAAATCCAAAG
>NW_015558570.1:128785-164118 GCF_001515605.1 Sinocyclocheilus anshuiensis | reverse complement strand
CGCATAAACACATTTCATTACACCAAATACACCAAATAATGTTCTTTTTAGCAACATCATATGACCCCTTTAATAGTTTAATAGGGGTGTAAAGACTATGGTGTGATGTGAGCTCTAACTTGGCAACACGTGACAAAGGCTGGATTGAAATTGTGATGTAATGGGTTGCCTTATAAATTGTCCTATAAATGTTTAAACAATATACCTGCATAATAATGAATCATCAAATTTATTGTCTGTCAACTATGCTTTTACCCAATGGACGTACAATAAGCACTGAGCTGCTCTGGTAGCACAGAGACAACCATTGTGCTGCAATCACTGCTTTAGTAATACAGACCCGCACATTCAAAGGCTAAATCCTGCTTTACGGGATTATGGCCACCCTACCGATCAATGTAACAGTGGGAAACTTTGCAGTGACGTTTGACGGTGGATGACGATAATTCTGGCTGCAAACCACTGGCTGCTTACAACTAAAATTTAATTTGAGTATTGATTTGAGCTCTTTGTGATATAGATAGATAGATATATATATACTGTATATATGGCCCAAACTACAGCAGGGGTTTCCAAAACCTTTTCATGCCAAGTCAAAACCCAAATATGATTATAACCTTGCTGGGAACCCTCTTCCCAAAATATAAAGATAGTTATACCTTACAATGAATAAAAGACAAGACGGAAGTACACATTTGCAAATGTGCATTTATGTGATCATTGAAATAAACTCAAAATATATTATTAAAATATTATATGAGAACTAATTAGCTTGTATAATTATTATTTTAACATTTTTAGCAGACAGTGTATTTTTATCTAGACACATTTAAAGTATTGTTAAATGTAAAACCTTATTGGAAATATTTTCAGTTCAATTTCAAAATTCATTATTTATTTGTATAACATTTTTAACAATAAAATATTCATAAAAAGCAGTTTTACAGAGAATGCAATCTAGAAATATGCAACAAAAGCTTCAACAAACTATTCTTCAAAGTTTTATGGTGCAAGAACGGCGAGATGAATTTTTTTTTTTTCACAAAGCCATATGCAATATATGTTTTTATTTCTAAATGTCAACATCTGTGAATATTACCTGTTTTATTATATACATACAATTATTTTTACATTCTTTAAAAAAATTTTTTTTTACCTATATTTACATATACAGAATTTATGGTAAAAATTTTAATTTCTGATTAGCTATTAATATGTAGATTTTCTCAAATGTTTTACATTGATGCATTATTTTATGTCATATAATTATTTTCTGATTCTAATGAAAATGCCTACATATATATTTTGGCATGTGTACAGGGCTTTGTGTTCAAGGTCTATTTCCAGACATCGTTCACGTTGGCAGCACATAGTTTTCACTGGTGTTGGAATCCAGTCAAATCGTATTGGTCAGTGGATTGCCAAACCCTCCCTCACATTTAACCTCTAATAACTGCTAATATGTCTGACACACTCTTTCCCATCCACTCCCTATTTTATTTATTTATTTCTTTATTTTTAATCACACAATGTGTTTGGGGTCAGGGAAGGTTCCTCTTGATTAAAATATGACAGTCATGATGCTATTGGCTGCAGGCTATTGGTCAATGTTCTCTTTGCTCCTTTTCTCAATGTTTTTCGCTGATTAACATAAAATCTGCACTGTATAATCCCATATGACGTTGTTAATCCATCACAGGTCACACTACAAATTATTGGAGCCTGCTGTTCCGCACCTCACTCAGTTCTGTTGGCTTGAGCAGCACCGCATTGTGTCAGGTAAGTGTCGTTTCCTAGGACAGAGCATGGAATTTGTTTTATCATTTAGAATGCAAGTTGCTCATGTTTTGGAATCTTCTAAAATATTGATGATGATGTATTATTCTCTATTCTCTCTAATCTATTATTTGTTGGTGTTTGAACTGAGGTAGCGTGACTTGGGGTAGTCTGGGACATTTTTTCACTTTCAACTTTTACAGTTGATGCAGTTTTCACATCAGAATTTCAGACCAATGGAGACTTATCACATAACAACCCTGCTGAAATGCTTGTGATATAGCCAGAAATGTCTCAATTATATAACCTAATGTCTCAGATTACTCTAGTTCAGGGGTTTTCAAATTGGACTTCGGGAACTCCCTGATTGGACACAAAGGGTATCTTGGGGGTCCACAAAAATGATTTTACTAGAAGACTACAAAAGTTAACATTTTATTTCTATTTAATTTTAATTTGTGTTATTTAATTGGCCTTATTATGATTTACTAGTAGTATTTTATTTGTTTTATTATTTTGTCATTTTATTACCAGGGTTTCTGCAGGTCTTAAAGGGGTCATATGATGCGATTTTTGACCATCGACATTTATGAATGTGATATTTCCCTAATATGATAAACAAATTAAGAACAAAATATAATTTCTTCTCTAAAGGCTTATCATAATAAAATAAAACATTTTTATCTTCTAAAGTAATGTCAATTCCCGAAATCTCTTCAAAGAAGATCTTAAAATCACACCAGAATAATTTAGTACAAATACAATAAAAAAAAAAGATGGCATATACTTTCATCATTCAAATTACAAAACACACATTTCAAATCAATATCCAGACTGCACTTGTCAAAGGAGGGGGCTTTGTTGAAAACTAAAGAGAGCGCGTTTGAGAGAGGCGGGGCATGGAGGACCTACAATAATGTACAGTATTTGAAAAATAATGTGTTTTTTGAACATTAAAGCATGTCAACATATTCTGTTACACCAAATACACAAAATAATGATCTTTAAAAAAGCATCATATGACCCCTTTAAAAAGTCTCAATTCACCTTTTCAGAAATTAAGGCCTTGAAAAGGAACAGAAAGCCTTCAATTCATGTCATGGCATTAAATGTTGCATGCATTGCAAAAATGAATATCTTTCTTAGTTGTATTCCAGTACAAATATCAAAACATCCTTAAGTCAAGATACATTTATTTGAGATGCAAAATGAAGATCTTAAGTCTTGTTTTCTGATAAATTATTTTCTGCTTTCTAAACACTGGTCAGAAGCCATATTTATCAATAAGAATATGGATTACAAAATAAGGAAATAATCTTTAAAAATAAGAAAAAATATATTTTATTGTTTTTCCCCCCATATTTTATTAGCTTTATTTTATTTGCTTATTATTTTAGTATTTTACTCTAATAGTGGGTAAAAAAATAAGTTTTGCCTTCAGTACAGTGACAAAGCCACTAATTTAATTTTTCAAACTACATATTTTCTTTATTATATCATGCTTAATTTTTCTTTGTCAAACAGTACAATTGAGTGTTTATACATATAACATTTTATAAAATACATATCTGCCTTGTATGAGAAACCATCATCATTTGGGGACCTGAGAATCAAAATTTTTGAAAACCCCTGCTTTCAGTGATTGTTTCTAATTAAATTAATATTTAGACAACCTGTTTTGAATTTAAAATGACAGAGAACTTTGGATCATCAAACTAATGAGAGTATGACTTAAATACTAAATGTATGTAATGATAACAAGTTTTACCAAGTCACTCAACTAGTTTAATTTCTCATGGTTAAAAACCATTATGTCTTTGTCATAAAAATAAGTTTTGTTGGAGAGGAAGCATTTTCCTTGTGATCAATATCTCTCTCTCCACAGAACGTTGCACTGAGCATCTGAAGCAATGGCTGTTGTTGTAAGTAATTTTTTTTTGTCTTTTATAAGCTGTAAAACCACATTCAATGTTGCATTTGCTTACTGACCAAAATATGTTATCAGAATGAAAGAGAAATTTGACAAGTGTAAAATTAGCAAAACACAGTATTGCCCACTTATGTGAAGTCTTAAGACCCTGTTATGTCACACAACATGTGATTTCACTCAGGTTCCTCCAAACCATCACTCATTTGGTGAACAAATGTTTTAAGAACAAGGCGGTTCTTAGTGTTTAGGGATAGAGCTACAAACATTAGCAGCTTATCCCCAATCTCAGGTCGGGTTTACTAGGCTTTACGCAATTCATGTGAGTGAGCTTAGCACTGGCCCACACTAGCTTCCATCGATTAGGGCTACTAAACTAAATTGTTTGCTTAAACTCAGGATTAGGATGTTTTCATAAGTCTTTCTCCATAATAGAGTGGAACATTCCGGATGGTGTCCGAGGAGGAGCAGGCCCTCAGGGCTAAACTGGAGCACCTCACGGTCAAAGATCACGGGCCGGTGTTCGGACCTTACGCCCAAATACCTGACCACACGGTGCAGAAGGTGTGAGCAAGTTTTTAGAAAGTACAAAATATACACAATTAGACTGAACACAGCACATGGCTAAATATAAATGTTCTATAGCTAACTTTGCTAAATTAAGCATTGCTGTTGCTAAATTTCTACACAAAACACCCTAATAACCAACCAGACACCCTAGTAACAACCTAGCAACTATATAGCATCACAGTGGCAAGTTTGGCACAAGATTTTGAGAAAATTAAAAAAATCCAGTTAGCGTTAGACAATAGCATCTGCTATCAAGTTAGCATGATTCACTACACATTCTGACAGACAAAAACTCACCAAAGCTGTTGCTTTACGAACAAATTGTTCTATTTTTGAATGAATATTTTAACTTGTGATGTCATTGTAGGCTAAAGATGAGCTAAATGAGACAGATGAGAAGCGAGTGTCAGCTGTAAAGGAGCTCAGAGGTATTATCAAAGAGAAGGCGGATTCTGGAGACGACCTTGCTAAAGGTGTTCAGGACACTTTTGGGGACAACCCCGATAGTGTGCTGGTGAGGTTCATCCGTGCTAGGAAATATGAAGTAAACAGGGCCTATGAACTCATGAAGGGTAAATAGTTTTGCCAAAGGGTTTTTATTTGGACATTTGCTGCCACTGGAATGCTTCTCGCCCTGAGATGTTACTATTGGTTTTATTGTGTTGAAGGATATGTGCGCTTCAGGCGGGATTACCCTGAACTCTTTGAAAACTTGACCCCAGAGGCTGTCCGCAGCACCATCGAGGCCGGTTACCCAGGGATCCTGTCCAGCAGAGATAAATATGGCCGTGTGGTGCTGCTCTTCAACATTGAGAACTGGGATTATGAGGAGATCACTTTTGATGAGGTGATTTTTTTTTCAATGATAATAGGCTGAACCAGTAGTAAGTTTGTATATTGATTGGTGTCCTTTTCTCTTTTTAATTTTTTATTGTATTAATAAAAAAATATACACTACCGTTCAAACATTTTGAGGTCGGTAAGATGTTTTTTTTTGTAGAAAATACTTGTATTCAGCAAGGATGCATTAAAAAAAACTAAAAGTCTGTTACATGTATTGATATTGTGTTTGTTCCAGATCCTCAGAGCCTATTGCGTGATCCTGGAGAAGCTTCTGCAAAATGATGAGACTCAAATCAACGGGTTTTGCATCATTGAAAACTTTAAGGGTTTCACCATGCAGCAAGCCTCTGGCATCAAGCCCACAGAGCTGAAGAAAATGGTGGACATGCTGCAGGTGACCTATTGACTTTTAGAAAAATAGCTCTCTGTATTAGTTCTTAAAGGTGCATTCAGTAATACTTACCTACAAAGAAGGTTTTATCACAAAGAAATGAATATGAAATTAATTAATCATGACCAACTGCTAATAGTGCATTTCTACAGTGAAAGCAGTAACTGAAAACTATTTGCTTTTTATGTAATGCTGCAACCTCGCCACTAAGTGTCAGTATAAGTCCAAGATGACAGTAAAACACGACTGGGCAATATTAGTACATACACACATTTTTTTTTTGCATCTAAACCATAATCTAAACATTAGTTAGTTGGCGTATCAACCTTCATAGTCTATATTAATAACACATAAATGTCCATCTTTCCTCATCTTAATTGCTGCCGCTTCTTGTGTATGGCAGGATTCTTTCCCTGCGCGTTTCAAAGCAGTGCACTTTATCCACCAGCCCTGGTACTTCACCACCACCTACAATGTGGTCAAACCCCTGATGAAGAGCAAACTGTTGGAAAGGGTAAACTGTGTTTATTGCAAAGAATATTCATGATGGATGAGAAAGTGATTTTGACTTTCTGTCTTTGAAGGTGTTTGTTCACGGTGATGAGCTGGAGAACTACTTCAAGGAGTTTGATGCTGAAATCCTGCCTTCAGACTTCGATGGGAAAGGCCCCAAATATGACGGAAAGGTCACAGCAACACAACTCTTTGACTAAGCACTTTTTATCTGTGGCAGTACAAGCACGCGACTGTGTGTTATTTTAGTTGTATTGTATTACAGAATGATTGAATGTGTTTTTGTTTTTCTGAGAGTGAACCCAGCAGCATAGAGACTTTCCCATACCAAACCGCCAGCCTCACTGGAAAAGTCTCCAGATGTCTTTGAAAAGGAATGAAACAGATAAGATCAGTTAGTTCTCTGTGACACTCTGTTTTATAGGAGTGCTTGACATTCCTCACTAATCATGGGCAGGGCCCCATTTTCAGATTTACCCCGAAATATAGATATTCTTTTGGAGCAGATGACAGAGTACAGACATTTCTGTTGTTTCTCTTGTTAAGTGAGAATGGAAAAATACTCAAGCTTAGTCAATGTGTAAAACATAATTATAAGAATATATGATGTTTTGAATGGATAACTTTCTATAGAAAGTTAAAGTGAGTACATAAAATTTCATTATAATAATAACCGTTTTACTAAATAAAAGTGCACAATTAAAATGACAACTTTATTACATTGTCATGTATTTCCTGTAAAAGAACGCAAATAAAAACCTTTTGGAATGTCAAACATTGTACTTGAGTGCTACATCTATTTCTTTCTAGAAAATAAGCTGCACAAATTATGGCAATTTCCACAAATTGGGTACAAAAAACTAAAAAAATGAAGTCATTAAAAAGAAACCAAAACATTAAGGCAGTGAAAGATGCTTAACCTTTAGACAAAATTGATCATCAGCCTCAGGAGGTCAAACTAAATATGTGCTGTTTAATTTTCTGTGTTTGCAAATACTGGAACCTTGTTACCAAACAAAATGTGGGACATAAAATTTTATATATTAAAAAAAAAAGTTTTTTTTTTTTTTACATTACATTAAAACAAGCAAAAAAATAAAAGATATAGTTTTAAAATAATAATAAAAGTAGTCAGAATACTAAAATAAAAATAAACATTTAGGATTAGATATGATCTGATTCCAGTTCTTAGATACTGTCAAGAGAATTGAACTGGTTATTATTAAATGACAATTCAAGACGTGACGTGAAAAAGCTAATCCACTTCTACAGTGCAATAAAATACTATGCCATTGTTCTTTGGTTTAATGTTACATTTAAATGAAATAATTTGACATGTTTATTTATAGCGTTCTACTATAACAACAGAGAATGATAGTAAGAACCACAGAGAGAGAGAGAGAGAGTTTTAAAAGACGCCAATAAATAGGTCAGTCAGATAAAAGAATATTGCTACAATTGTTTGTGCTTCCATCTACAGGAAACTATTTATTAAATACATTTACTGAAAATAATTGTGCCACTGAAGCAGCAATAAAATGCAAAAGTGTCAATAAAACATAAGGCAACCGGACAGACTATTCAAAAGAAAACGAGGACCATTTCAATGTAAGTGCAAACTTTCAAATTATATTGAATTTCATCACTAATATTAACAATTTCCAAACAGATCAACATTTTAACATCTCACAAAGGTGATTTGATGAGTTATTATTTGAGATATGCTGACATCACAGTATAGAAAAATCTATGTAAATGACAGCTGGTGAACTTTGGGTTAGTTACAACAGTTATTTGTCTTAACCTCTTTACCATCTCCTCTTGCCAAATATGTTCTTCCACAAGTTTCACTATAACCTTTTCAAAAACATTTTACGAATCCCTCTGCACAGTTTGTCAGGCTTTGTAGCGATACACCATTGACATCTGACACAACTTACGGTAAGTATAATTTATTACTGTATGTGCTTTCTCTCAAATTCCTGCTTGAAGGTCAGAGCAAACTCTAGTGAGTCAGATCTTTAGAAACCATCATCTAACCTCAACTCAAGAATTGCATGAGCAAACAAGAACACCGTAAAGTGTTATGCTTAGTGTTGCACAAGGCATTGTTTTTCCTGCTGGCATTGCGGCCTGTGTTTCTCCCACTGGCAGATAGTGTTGGCATAACTGACTATGTCTTTGTCCATCCAGAAAAGAGGTTGAGGAAAGAGAACAGCGCCTTCAAAGAAGCCGAGATGACCTCCATGTAGTGTCAGTGCAAAGGTCACATTTTGCTTCTTTTCTGTGGAGAAACAATACAGACTTATTTTAGGAACACATCAAAAGTTAACAGCATTAAATATCAATTAGACATATACTCAGAATGCTCAATAATCCATCCAAATTTATATACAAGGCTACAAAGACTTCTGTTGTGGCCTCTTTAAAAATGCATCAACTTTAAAGTTCTGTTGAAGCTCAAGGGAAGGAGCTGAAGATCAGGTGACCCATATTTCCTTAGTTAGGCTCGTTAATAGGGGTTCGCTGCTGGGTCTTTCACCTGAGGCTGAAGGAAGAAGCTGACGGCAGTAATCTGATAAGTAATCACAGAGGGAAGGATCAGATGGCCCTGAAAAATTCAGCGCAGGTGTCCAATGCAGGATCTTAGACACACAGCGGTGCTGAGAGTCTTAATGGGCGCCTAAAAGCACTATTAGGCCATACGTGTCGAAGATGTTTGACTTTTTTTTTTACACTCCTTTGGTCTGTCCTTTGTTTAATGGCTTCTTTTTTGCTTGTTAAAAGCCACTTGACACATCCATTAACTCTTCCCAGTAAAGATGGATAAAAATGGAAAGTAATAGATAGAATAGTAAAAATCTAATAATATAAATACCTGCTAGTGTGCGAGGTATCGTCAGCAGTGACTGGTGGACTAATGGATCAGCTGAAGAGTTCATCAAGAGGAGAGGAACACTGATCTGATATAAGAGACATAAGATTATGGTTATCAAAAAAACTAATATGAAAAAAACAATATGACTTAAAGGTGGGGTAAGCGATTTCTGGTAGCCAATGTTGACATTTGACAAACAAACACACCCCTACCCCAAAAGGGTCTCGCCGATCGCAGGCCTTCCGCTCCTTGAGTTCTCTCCAGCGCTGGAAAGCTGATCCGATATTTACACGGTCCTACTTCTTGCCTTATTGCCTTAAGCCTTCTTTTGTTCCGCAGACGTTTTCCTCATTTGTTTTTATCCGCCATCTCTATCTTTCTGTCGCTCGGCTCACTAATGTCTGTCCTGTGCACTGAACGCTCTCTCCTCCACATCATGAGTAGTCACGCCCCTTACTGCTGATTGGCTACAAGTTTGTTTTGCTAGTCGGCCCGAATCAGTTTTCTAAAGCGTTTTTGAAAAATCGCTTACCCCACCTTTAATATATCTGGCTTTCAACAATATTACATACATTGTGAATATAATGCACACAGCTTTCCTTCTCATAGTCCCTTCTTTATGGAGTTGTGTCCATGAAACTTCCTAATAGATACATACATTTTGAAAAGAATCATTATGGGAACTTAAGATGCAGTCAGAATTGTCTCATGAAAGCTTTTAAAGTACCTCATAATGTTGTCATCAATCTGCATGAGTGAAGTGGCCGTATACAGCCAGCTGAGGTCGGCGGGCTCCATTTTGCTAGAGCTCATACCAAATAAACTTGCCCTACAGGATAGATTTACTAGACTCAGTTTCACATGGTCAGTAAATATAGGATATATAGGGATTAGGGATGTCACAATTCTCAATATAATATTGAACGATTCGGCACGACACCCACGGTTCTCTCTGAATCGGCTCTGTTTGTGTGCCAGTGAGTCTGCGCGATGAGATGAGCAAATGCCTCCCCGCTTATAACGTGCATTTTAAAAAGCAACACACGCCGAACATCTTCCCTTGTGAGAAGCGTTTCTAAACCTGTTGTCCAACAAGAGAGCATTATACCATGGTTTTACTCCACAACATCAGTGGAGTGTTTAAAATAGCTTCCTTTTGTGATCTGATGTGGCTTCACAAAATGACAGAATGAGGCAGAAAATATATTCTATACTGTAATAAAGGCTATGTCGATTAGCAATGGATTACAAATATACTTAATAAATAAAATAAATAAATACTAAATAATTAAATATACTTGTGGCTTCCAGTATGAATGAAACAGACATTACATGTGTCTATAACACTCAATAATGGCCAATGTCTGAAACAGACATTACATGTGTCTATAACGCTCAATAATAGCCAATTTTGAGTAAAAATAGGAAAAATAATACTTCACTCAAAAGAAATTTGAAGTAGACATATGATGTCCATGTTTTTCTCCAGTGTACAGGATTTTTTTTTTGTTAATTTGTTTTAAAAATCGCATTAGAAACCGCAAATCGCAAAAAAAAAAAAAGCCACCCGAACTGAACCAAACCTAACCGAAAAGCAGGATTAAAAAACGAGGTATAACTGTTGCATCCCTAATAGGGATATAAAAAAATTGGTTGCCAGGGTTGCCACTGGTTGTCAATCATACAGTTTAGTGGATGCCCTGACTGACCAACTACAACCAGATATGTCACAAAAATAAGGATACTTACCTGTGAGATAGAATGATTTTTTTCATGTTGTCTGCCATGATGTTGTACAGCCTCCTACACTGATCCCACTGTAGAAACGTCTCCTGAGCCCTAAAGACAAGCAAATATAAAATGTATTTATTTTTTAACAAAAAAACTCATCTTATTATAAAGAAATTGTAACCAACTGTCTGGTTGTTTTTCACAAGTATGCTTGTTTCGTAACAAACAAGCATGCTTGTCACACGTGGCTTACCGTACGTGAACATACTCGGAGAAGTCAGCTCGATGTTTGGTAGCGCTCCAAGATGGTTGAGAACGCACCTGTAGCCTTGTTTCTGTGAATAATCCACAAAGGTCCATATATAATGCTTCTCACTATGTTACCGATCCCAGGACAGATCACCATGGTGATGTCATCTGTGATGGGACAGAGACAGATAAACTCTAGTGAAAGAACGAGCAACACCTTTTCCTCTCCAGAGGAATCGTCTTAATCATAAACACCCTAAGTGGATGAAAATGTCAGGCTGTCAAGGTCTAAAAATGCAAGTAAGCATCATAAAAAAAGATTATTTGTGCTTAATAGTTCAGTCTTTTTGAACCATAGCTCTGTGTATATTTTTGGATCAAGATTTCCTTTTTGGGGTCAAATATCCCTTTATTGCAAAACCCAAGCTCACCTCCAGTACTGTGGACACAAACAGGTCAAAGGTGGCAGTGGCTCCATCTGACATGGGCAGGTACTTACACAGCCCACAAGGTTTTGGGGACTTTACCCTTCCCATCTTCCCATAAAGAGCAGTCTGGAGATGTCCCCTCTTTCCCCATAACAAGGGAGGGATGTACCTGGATACATGGGCATGTGGCATAATATTTATAAAGAGTGGCTCAAAGGTAGTATCCAAATATTTATTTAACAAAACATTTATTCCTGGATTCTTCTAGTCATTCTACAGCAAATCACATCATTTTATTGTATTTTGCCATTTAAAAAAGATGCCATGTGTGAGAAGATTGCAAAAGGATGACAAGAAAGCTTTCTAGTCAGCAGCACTCACTCTTTGGTTAGAATGGGGCAAGACTTGAGCAGGTAGCGACTGAGAGGGGTATCTTGACAGGTGATGTCAGGGGACACCGTGGGACACTTCAGGTTCAGGCTCCGCACTATGACATACAGAACCGTGGCTACAGCAGCCAGCTTCATGCCATCAAACATGGCAGGCATCTCAGGAGATATGGTGCGGATGTCTGCCTCCACTTGGGCACTCATGGTGGATTAGTCTACTGATGGCTGATTTGAGGAAATAATAACAATAAGGAAAAAGAAAATGTATTAATAATTTAACTTATAATAACTTTTAAAGTGCAAACATGAATATATACATAAGCAGACAGTAGAATATCACATATTTCAAATATCACTTATACATTGTTCAGATCAAATGGAATAAGCCCAAGTAAATAAGCGTCTCGATATTCATAAAACTGTATGTGTAAAACTTAAATGTCAAATAAATAATTTTCTAATTAACTTAAAAAAATAATGTTACTGTTTTTTTTGTAGAAAATATTAGAAGTATTTTTCAAACATGGATACAAAGATTACATATCTAAGAACTTGACACTTGTGTCTTAAACTAGATAATATTCTTCTTTTTATAATATCAGACATTAATTGTTGTTGACCTATATATACACACACACCTGTGCGTGCATGCATGCATATGTAGTAAAAATAGAAATAAGTAAATTTGCACACAATTAATCCAACTTAAAAAAATATGCCAAACACATATAAAGATAAGATAAATGACAAATACAAAATAGATAAATATTGCACATAGAATGCTAATAATTTCATACCACACCTTGACTTTAAAAAAAATATGTGCTGGGTTACAAAGCAGCTTCCGAATGTCAGTGTTCAGTCCAGCAGAAAAACTGAGGCTCTTCACTGACCCAGATGTGTCATCCAGTCGAAGTAAACTACATCATGCAAGAGTTACAGGGGGTTAATCAGTTTACAGTGACCCTATCCATAGAGTTAAGCATTCTTCTGACAAACATACTTAGGATATTATTAATATCATTTATTCAATATAAATTTGCTGTTTTACGTGTATTTTGCACTGGTTATAAGACAATACAGGATGCGTTGAGCAATTTATGCATTTCTTGTACGCTATGCTATAGTAGAATATAACTAGCCTATAAAATCGAATTCTTAGCATGCACAGTTATGCAAAAAGAAAACAATGCATACCTTGGCTTCACAGTCGTCCAGTGATTCCGCTGTGCCGCTGCTCTTGACATCTTCACTGTACAGTACTCAGAGATATCAGACGACTTCAAACGACATGCAGCGTGCCTCGTCATTCACTTTACACCCAGCAACTGGAGCGCGTCTTCATTCGTGCCCTCTGATTGGAGCAGCGTTACAATGACGTCAGAGTCGGCGCGCCTTCAGCGCCATTGGTATTCGTTTGGTTCCAGCAGTATCACTGTGCGCTAGAATTACAATAGCGTCAACTTCACTGTCACTCAATAGCTGTTACCTGAAGTGAGCAAAAGGTACAAAGAAATAACACTTAAGTTTAAGTATGGATACTGTGCTAAATTGTTACTAAAGGAGAAGTCAAAATATTGGGCCAAAAACATAGCCTACTTAAGTGAAAGTTAAAACCAAAAAAAGCTTTCAATACGTAATTGTACTTAAGAAGTTTTATTTTTATAGAACCTTTCCACACGCTCAAGGTCGCTTAAAGCATTACAAGGTCGCTTACTTAAACGTTTAAAGTAAAAGCAAGTTTTTAACTTGAAATGTATGAAGAACTTTCAACGTGGTCAATCTCCTTTGTTTTGCATTGTTCCACAGAATAGAATAAATATATTCACCTAACTAAATGATAGATAATGTTATTCCTTTTAACGTATTTACTGGACATGTTTGTTTGTTAACCTACCTATAATTTAATTTAAACCTATCTAAATAATGACCTGCTAATAAATGTTATTCCTTTATACGCATTTACTGCACATGTTGCATTTAAATTCATTTTAACCACCCAGAACTAAAATGCTTAAAATAGAGAGGAAAATCCCATATTCTAAATATACATAAATAGACTAAGTAAATAAATAATGAAAGAGATAGATAGATAGATAGATAGATAGATAGATAGATAGATGATACTTGGTTGATTTAATAGCTTACGGCTTCATATGAACAGTGTGCTGATTGATAATTTCCACAAGATGGCAGGATACAATTGAAAACACACACCATGCCATATCTGGAGCAAGTTGTTTACAGTTTCCATGTATTAGTAGCTACTTTCGTCAGAGTGGTATGTCCTCACAGAAATTCAGAGAATTGGAGAGAGCAGACGCAAAATTGACAACAGGAGTGGACCAACAGTCCAAAAACATCTGGAAGACTCAATATAGCTATTACACGGCAAATTCCAAGTAGGGCCAAATGCACTCTTTAATGCACAGTTGATTTGATCCCCCTTATAAATTATTGTATTATTTCCCGTAAGTGCCATAAATGAAACTCAGTTAGTCACTCTAAGTGACGCTAAATAAGATATTTTGTGAGACAACCAGGATCTTAAATGTCTGATGTTTAAAATCCAGCTCCATGATTTCCCCACAGCCGACATCCATTATGTTATTAGAGATTAGTGGCTCTGCTGGAGGAAAATCAACCTCACTTTATATTCAATCAAATCAAGTGGGACTGGCTAACGTGTCTAGAGGAGCATTTAGACGTGAGCTCTTAAGGGCCCCAGCAACAGAGCCAAGAGAGACATTAATAAGCTATTTTTCATTAAGCATAAAATTAAATCTAGTGGTGCATGAACATTTGGTTTTCTCCTTAGACGTTTTGACTTTGTGAAATCCTTTCAAGTTTGGGGTTAACTAACATACATTTTCTCTTTCTATATTTCTAATTTACTGGATCTTCGAGTTTACATTGTCCAGCAACTTGCATTTTGCTGTATATACACAAAAGCACAAGATACTAAAAGAAAAGCATGATGCGCGAAGATCACCAATTGACCATCACCCACACATTGCATCGACCTGCATACATAAATGGATCTTAGAGCAATACACCCACTACCTTTACCTTACAAACAAATTATGCTTTTGCATGAATTTTGCAGCATTTGTTTGTCACAACAATCCGCTTTATCACGCTATCAGTATTAAGCTGGTCCTAGCTGATGTTTAAATAAACACTTCTAACAAGCCGTAATCATGCATTCAGAAAAATCAACTCCTTTTAAGATCTTTAAAGAAATTCTGATAATTCTGTCATAACTTATTCACCCCACTTTTGTTATTCATATAGTGGATCGGAAAAAATATATAACAAGAGTGAATGGTAACAAACACATACACACAACGTTCCCCTAACGTTCTTATTTGGTTCCTCTTTGGAACCGGAAAATAAGGGTTTGGGAACGTTCTCATTTTTTTTTTTTTTAAACAAAAGCTAACCTTCTCAAAACTTACACAAAACGTTCCTTAATGATTAGTTTTAGGTTTTATCTCTATAACCAAAAGCCAATGCTCCCTGAACATTCTGAGAAAAACAGCTGGATGTAGAAGAAAGAAAGTTATAGGCCTACAGGTTTGAAACGACATAAGGGTGAGTAAATATTTTTCAATTTTTTTGCTGAACTATCCCTGAAAACACGGCAAAATGCCTAAAACCATCAAATGTAAACCGAGCTGTTTTGTTACTCTATCAAGTCAATCAATGCGCCCAGTTGTCCGCACTAATGACTACCCAAGGGGCGGGGTCATGGGCGGGGCTATATGTTAAAAACAGTATGTAATTGGCTAAGAGCAGAGATACACGTGGGAGCACATATTGTCCCTCTCTTGCCTCTAATCTTGCTTATAATCATAACGGCGAACGGGTTCATACCGAGCGGCTCCTGACAGACGAGAAGTTCACCGAAGAACAACAATTCGGCACCATGAGAACTTTCTCAAGCTTGTTTGTTAGTTTGCCACTTTTCGCGGCGTGTCTTCTTGCTGTTTCGGTCTCCACTGCGAGCGGTAAGTTTTTTGTTTTCGTCTGTGCATTGAGCGCTACAAAAAAACAGCATGGCAAACTACATTTATAAACAAAGCAAGTGAAAGTCTATGGTCCTTATTAGTTTGATGTGAAATGTTTTAAATGTCAAGACACCAGACAGCTTATTTATTTTCTTTTTTTTTCTTTTGTGTGTAATGTAGCCTATATTACACCGGAGTTTTTACTTTCATACATTTAGTAATTAATGAATTATGTTTACTGTCCATTCTTACACTATCGTCTTGTAAACAAGTCTTGGAGGCTTCACTTTATGAAAAGTCCCTGTGGTCATCTAGTTGATGTCTCTGGTCGACCAAAATGTTTGTTATTCGTGTCTGTACTTGCGTTTAACGCCTTGGGGTCTCTGCTTTATCCTTTTCTTGTCACACTAGTGTATACAAAACATCATGTCCTGATTTCAATCCATTGCCAGTGACCTACAGGCTTGCACATACTTTTATAGCTGCATGGTCCAATGTGGAAGACCATTTGAGCACCAATTTCATGCCTTGGCCACTCATGTATGTTAAGATTTTTTTGACAGCATGTCTAAATTAATTTCCTCCATAGACCCTGAACAAACAAGAGGAGATGACTTTTTTTGTACTGCCAAGTGTTGTTTTGTAATGTCTAGATTTTAGTAGGTTTTGTTTGAAATATTTAATTGGCCCAATTACTCATTTTTTGCCTCCACGGATGTTGATACTTGTTTAAGAATACACTTCCCCATCTGCCATTGAGCCTCAAGCCATGATCTGGCTCCAGTCTGAAGGTGTGGCTCAAGTGACCAAATCACTGAGTCACTTCCAATGAATGTGGCCACTTTAATATGCAGCGGAGCCCAACAAGGCCAGGGCACTTCCTGCCTCTAATGACCAGTGCAGCAGAACAGGTTTGTGCAAACCTTTGGAAAATGCAGCCTCTTTCCTTCAGAGTTTCATTATTGTAATGTTGACTGCTTCTTGAGTGATTTGTGGTAGTTTTCCAGAGAGTTTTCCATGTCAAAGCATTTTCTGTGAAGTTTTCAAATGGTTCAGTTGTCGCCTCCTTGATCTTCTTCATTCACACTTTAAAGGGGACCTATTATGCTTTTTCACTTTTTGAATTTTAGTCAGTTTGTAGTGTGTATGTTTGGCCATAAAAAGATCTACAAAGTTACAAATCTCAAAGTCCACTCCAAAGGGAGATATTTCGTTTTTAAAAAATCCCTTTTCAAGAACTACAATGAATGGCTCGTTTGGACTACAGCGTTTTTTCCGGGTTTTGTGATGTCACAAAGCGGTCCATTAGAATATCATTAAAATAATTCAGTCCTACGGAAATTCGAATGGTTGGGGGGTGGGGAGGGGCGAGGTCATGGGTTAGAACGCTTGGTTGAGTGCATCAGACAAGACGACGACGAAGAAGTGCTGCTGTAGCGTCAAGTTTTCTCAAGTTATACACATGCACCTGAATAATTATGTATGTTACAATTATGAAAACTTTTTTATAATAAATTGCTGACAGTACAATACTGGACAATGATGTAATCTGCAGAATTTACACTTAAATTATGAGACTACAGTGTTTCCCATACAGTGAGTGCAGGTGTTTTTATATCACTGTATTTCTGAAGGAAACTGACTGTCTTCAGAAATTGATTTTCATTTCATCTTGCATGTAACGTCTGATAAAGCAGTGTTTGTGAGCGGAGCGCTGCTTTGTGTACAGCCGTTACCGGGGAAACCTCGATTTCTACCACTCCAGCAGCGCCTTCTGCTGGCAGAGAATGAATTTGCATATATATGCAGCCACAAATAGAGTCTGTAAGTTTGTAAGTCTAGAGTTAGTCTGCTTTGAAGTTTTAGAAACTTGCTGCTTTGGCAAGGGGCGTGGCAGTACTGAAATGCTGTTCGCCAATCACAACGCACTGGGACAGCTAACCAATCACAACACATTTCGTTTTTTGGAAGGCGGGCCTTCATCAAACCCGGAACTAATCAAGCCGTTTGCGCCAGGATGGGGAGAAAGGTATTGTAATAATGTAAATTATGTGAAAAATAATACCTTTTTCGAACCACCAAGCATGAGAGCATGTTCTAGTACACCCCCAAAAAAATCAAGACTTTGTAAAAGAGCATAATAGGACCCCTTTAAGTGATGAAATTGGCGCTCTATGATGTTTGGATGCAGTTAAACAAAAAGTTAATTCAGAAAAGAGAATTTTGTTTATCTTCTTGTCTATCCAACGCCTGTGGTATTTCTGTCTTCCATGGAACTTAAAGCCAGATGTTTACCAGTTGCTCTTTTCTTTTCAATGAAAGTGAATGGTGACCAGGACAAAGAGTAAAAGTATGACATGTGCACTGTATTCCAAATCTAGTAAGAAAATAAGAAAAAGACAGAAATTTTGTTGTTATTGACTGATAAGCTTCTCTGCGCAGCTCACAAATCTCATTCAAATTTGAATATTCAAACGTGGCACAAAATATGTCACACCAGGTTTGACATCAAAGATGCCAACCATTATTAGTACTAAGGGATCTAGTAATAGTTCACAAGGCATGGAATTTGAATATGAGTATATTCAAATACAATTAATGAGACCTGAGATCTACAAATAAGATTTTCATTGAATAATGACTTTGATATCAGTCTGTTCCTCACACAAATCTATATTATGGCCTCAAAAGACTTGGAATATAGTTGTATGGACTAATTTTATGATGCATTTAGGTGCATTTTGGAGCTTGACATCTGCTGGTCACCATTCAGTGTCAGTGTGTGCAAGAGAACAGCATCAACAAAATGCCTAACATTTCTTTTTGTGTTAGACTAAAGAAAGAAATCATACGGGTTTGAAACAACATGAAAATGATCAAATGATGACAATTTTTATTGTTGAGTGAATTATCCCTTTAAAAGTTGAGAGTTGTTTGTCTTTCTTATCGGATTGAGAAGGTAAACAGTTTTGGATTGAAGCTACAATCTCAAGCTGATCTAAGATCAGCACTCATCCATCAAAATCTTGATGGATCTCCAAAAAACTGCTTAAAATCAGCAAATAAAGACTTTTATCAACACAACCCAGGCCTCTTAGGTCAGCTGACGGAGAGTACGCTAATTATAGCGACCACACAGCCTCCTGCTTTTCACTCGCTCTCTTTTGCAAGAATGTGTTTGCGAGCCGTTCAAAAGCTGTCGCGTGGCCCGTGCCATCTGGCAGCGGGGTCTTCCCCTCCGGGGATGGGCTCATTTGTCCTGACAACTCCACTTCTAATAGCAGTCCAATGAGGGCTGCTTCTCCTGTGATTAATTTTCAATAAGCCCTAATCAATGTTTCATTCATACATTGGCATTTCTCATGGCATCCATACATTGGCAACATGGCATTTCTCATTTCGCTCCATCTTGGTCTCATGCTCCATTTTCCAATCTGGTGCGTTGAATTTTTAAAAGAGCATATTCTGACACTTGACAGGAAACTTTTGTTACTATATTTTGAACAAATACGCTGCACTGGATTTATGACTATTTTGAATCCGTGGCTTGAGTGTAAAACACGTCAAAATATTATGCTTTACATTATAGCATTTCCAAGTAAGATGAATTATAAGCCTATTTGCGTTGCCTTCGAGAATGGCTGTTTTCTCTGTACGCCAGAGTGTATTTTTAGTCTTTGTAGGTTATTTTTAAGAACCGATGGCTGTGGTGTTCTGGAGAAATGCCTTTAGTTGACAGAAATCCTACCTGAAGATTCAAGCTCACTGACAGTTTACCAAAAAAAGCAGTTTATTGGTCCAAGAACAGTATGTTTCTTGTGTGCAGACCATATCTTTATAGGTCATTTGCTTGGTCATTAAGAGGTGCAAGCTGCATGCCTCAGTGCTTTGAGCTGTTCTGGGAGTTTTAACGTGGGATTCAGTGATGTAGGAACATGAGGTTTGGAACACAGAGTTCCCCAGGGCCGTATGAAGGCATCTTAAACAGGGACGCGGGAAGTAGGGGTGCTGAGGGGGCTGCAGCACCCCCTGTTTTCACATGGTTGCAAATGCAACGCCAAGTTTGTTCATTTAAATTTATTCAGTTTTAGCATTTAATAATTTATTTGTAATGATCTCTGAAATGTAAATTGTAAGTGGGCTATAATAAACCCATATTTATCTTTATAAACATGATTTCTTTTACTTGTGATGTTTTCTATATGGGATGATTAGCCTAATCCTCATGAACACGTGACGCTATCGCGTGGTATCAGACATGAACTATACAGAATGCGAACAAGATTAACTTTAATACAAGGAGATAATGGCGCAAAAGCGAATATCAGATTTTTTAAATTCCCATCCCAGCAAAAACTTTCCAAAATCGGCATCCAAACAACACCAGCCCCAGCACGAGCACCGACGTAAGTGAGTCAGCCCCCCCAAACACCCCCACCCAACACGGACACACACAGCACTCCCAACCGAAAACATCTTCCCGCGCCCCTGATCTTAAATGATGTGCGAATGACCGCATAGCTGAGAAAACACACTGAACATTAACATTAACACACACCTACACACATGCATGTTCACACCAGCAGTAATGTGGAGTTATAAATCCAGGACACCTTTAGCGTACAGTGTGAAGCTATAAGCCGTAAAGTAAGTTCCAAGGGTGGCTTAAAAGGTAAACTAACACTTTGGGCTTCTAAATATACACAAAGGTTGCAACACAAATCAACACCAAGACACAGATCCCCAATTTTTAACAACTTAAAAGGTTCTGTTGCATTACTTGGATGTTGTACTTGTATGCATATTTTATCAGTGTCAAGACTTAAAAGTGCACGGCACAGTTTTTCTCCATTTTTGTTTCTTGAGTTGCTAATTTTAAGCCCACTTATAATTTTGGAGAAGTTTATTAGTCAAAATGAGCTGTTTTGTGCTGTTGTGTCTTCTTAGAAGCCTTCTTCATGTTTGATTAACTATTATTATTATTATTATTATTATTATTATTATATATTCTGCATATTCATTTTCACTTTTTTTACATTTAGATTACCCATGCCATCATCTAACTTTTTCAATTAATCTTTAAAACAGCTGCCAATAATTTAATAACACCGTTTAATCTCAAAACTAATTTCATAAACTTTTTTCATACTGTAAATTTTAATGTTGTGATTTTCTGATGTTTGTGATACACTTGCAGCATAAACAATTTTTATATAATTTTTTTTTTTTTTACATTTTTAAAGATTTATTTTTTATTTATTTAGACAAAATATAGAAATTTAAAATTTTCCTTAGAGTTGTGAAAGTTAGCACTGTCTTAAACAAATCAAGGAAATTGTGTCCCAATATGTGATTATTTTAAGAACTTACAATGTCATTAAATTACCAGTATCAAACCTATAAAAGTCTTTAGCCTATAAACATTGAGTGATCTGCATAGTACAGTTGCATTTCCTGTCATTAGTGAATCCCCTAGAATCAAACTGGGATTTGGCATGTAGGTGTGTTGTTGCGTTTGCGTGCTCTCACATGCATGTGTGCAGTGTTTTGGTTGTCCTCCAGTCTGTTGTTTTTGTTTTGCACCTGTTGATAATACGACAGTCAAGGGTTCTTTTGTTGGCCAAGTGTGCGTGATCCGTTCAGCAGATTGTAGCTGAATGACTCCTCATGCCGATGACTCCTTTCTAAAGCCCTTCCCTATACTTTTTAACCGTTATTAGTTATTATATAGTTGTTGTACTCATAAGATTGCAGATCAGGTCATGCTTCTTTTTTTAAATGACTCAAGTGACGTCCCAGATATATGAAATGAAGGAGCGAGTGGTTTTATGGTTTTGAACTGTTCAGTTATTTTCAGTTTTGAACTGTTCATTTTGGTTCTTTTAGTAAAAAAATGTAGTATTTTTCTGGCTAACCATAATAGTAGCACATCAAATGTGTTTGTTATTGGACTGTTTACTTCAAGTTGTTTACAAATTTAAAGCTGAAGACTGTAATTTCTGTGCCACTAGTATCACCAAAATGAATTGCAAAAATATTGTAACAAGCCGGCCTTTGGTTTCAGTGGTGCCCCAAAGTCATTCCAAAATTCCTATTTTTAGGCGTATCCCTTTAAGCCTGCACATTTTCAATATCAGTGCAGTCACAAAAAGTTGTTTTGACCATACTGGGATTGGGTCAATAGCATGTTGGTTATTACTCATTTTCTGCGTTGGCTCAGCACTGCCCGCTTGTTTTTTCAGGGTCACAGTTGCCTGGCCAAATTCCATTTCTGCTTTCTTTGTCCCTGTTTGCGTGCCTCATTTGTGATAGAGGAGTGAACAATCCCACAGTAGCCTGCCTTTACACGTTTAACTCCATGTGAGTTAAAGAAAGACCATGTGATAAAGCCATCTATCCGAAAGCCTGTGGCAGAATAATCCGCTTCCACTCCGATTTCAGAGCTTTTGCTGATCAGAAGGCCAGCTCCGCTGATGAGAAGCTGATCAAATGTTTCACTTCATCAAACAGATTTGCATTCAGCTGATGTGTTCACTTCTGTCTAATGGCCTTCCAGAACATATTAGGTCAACATTGAGTTCTCTGACAGTTAAACAAGGTTAAGTATAGCTGGTAAATGTTAGATGATACAGCTTGATGTGGATTCCCTGACATGAATTATTATCCGTACTTTTTAGTTTTCATACATATATTCTCAGAAACCTCATGTCATTCCAAACCGATATGGTTTTTTTTCTTCACAAAAGGAGATGATGATGCTCATGCTGCTCTTTTCCTTACAATGAAAGTGAATGGTGGGTAAAGAACCAGGAGTGCTACTTAAAAATAAAATAATAAATAAATGCTAAATTGAATAATTTAAACACAAAAACATCAATAGATAAATTACTTTTTAAACTGACAAATTAAAAGACATTTAAAACAGTTAAAATTCATGTTTTAAAATTGTTAAATAACAATAACTAAATTAATCATTTTTTATTTGACACATTAATACACATTTAAAACAATTGATTTAATTCATGTTAAAGTTAAAGCACTAAATTAATACATTTAAAATAGATTAAAATAAAATAATTGTTTGTAAATTGTAATTTGTAAATTGCATTTTAGAAAGGTAAGTGCTTTTCTTTTACATTTTCCAATCAATTCATTATTATTATTTAAAACAATAAATTATTTATAAATGCAATTTATAATTGCATTTCAGAAGCTTTTGCCAATCAAGTTGTTTTTTTGTTTTTTGTTTTTGGCAAAACTTGATTAACTTTACTTTGATTGTATGGAACAGAGCAGCTTGAACATTCTGCAAAACGTCTTATTTTGCGTTCCACGGAAGAAAGAAAATTACACGAGTTTAGAATGACATGAGGGTGAGTAAATGATGGCACAATTTTAATTTTTGGTAATTTGTCCTGTTAGATACAAGAGTTTTCCCACAAAACATGTGCCCATGTCAGCACCTAAAAAAAGCGACATTCCATGCAGATGGGCAACGGTTTCTGTTAAGAGTTACATTTCTATGGAAACAAAAGCAGTATTGTGACTAGCAATGAGTTGTGTTTAAAGTTATTAAGCCGCAGTGAATTACTTTCAGTTCTCAATTTCCCCTGTCAATTTTGTCATAACTGGTCGGCAAGATAAAAGTAGTTGACTACGAATCCTTCAAGCTATCCATAGACAGTTTCTGTTCCCCGTGGAGTTTTCAGTGCTTTTCTGTGATGGATGGGTTGATCTGAGCTGCTAAACAGTTTGTGCCTGGCATATCATATCAAAGGCAATTCCAAGGGATTTAATTTTTTTTATACATTTTTTTGGTTTCCAGGACTAAAATTAGTTTCTTTGAGAAGATTGAAAGGAATTGTGCTTTCAGCCTTCTGGTATTGCATGAAAAGGAGGATGCATTCCATTCCAAAGATAAGCATTGCAATCGTTTGGATAAGAAGGTTTCTGTTTATGCAGGCCGGGGCTTTGTCATTATCCCAGAAGCTTCAACCCTGAGCGTGAAGGCTGTTGCTTTTTGTCACAATTAGAGGAGATTGTTCGCCAAATGGTGTCTTGGCGCGAAACAAGTTCACACGGTTGAAACCTGTGGTGGAGCTGCATGAAACGTGGGCTGATTATCATTTCGAGTGCCGTTCACCTCGAATAAACTCTGCTGAGTGTCTCTGTTGTGGTATTTTGGATCGGTGCCAGGGGAGGACACAACGATGCGCAGGAAGTCTCTCACGGAGGTATTATTTACACAGAGTTGTGGGACTGTGGAAAGTTGTAACTCTGCAAATTCAAGGCCTATATGTGTCAGGCTAAAATTAACATTTAAAGATAGTAACAGCTCCAAAAACTGAAGTTGGATGTTTTTGTTTCCATTTCAGCATATGCATAAAAATGTAAGAGGTGCAGTTTCTTTAGCTTAGTACTGCAAAAAATAAAAATTCTGCCATTTTATTTGCTCCCCCTTATGTAGTTCCAAATCCATATACTGTTTTTTTTCCCCTTCCCTTCTTTTTTATTTATTTTTTATTATCTTACATCGATACATTTAATTACTTGCATTGATCCGTTAGGAAGGTCTTAACTCAATTTATTAAACATTGCATTTCATTTTTTATTATTATTATTTTTATTCTGCTAAATTTCCATGTGCATTTCCATACTTTTTTCCTCAGAGCATTGCTGTCCCACGTAAACATTCCTGACCTTTACAAATAATTTTTGTATAAACCACAGGACTGCAAAGAAACTTCTAGAAACTACTTCTATTTTTTCTGTAATGCTGCAACCTCTTCAGCAATTTGGGTCATGTCCAAATAAAAACATGACCAAACAGTAAACCCATTGTCTTTTTCACTTCCCTTTTTATAAGAAACAGAAATCTACACCATCAGAAAATACTGTTGACGGCACTCACTGTATTAAACCCAAAAGAGCATTATTCATGAAACACAAGATTAATAATTTCTCTGTAATCCATGGATTTGAATGTGACTCTATATATATATATATATATATACATACATACACACACACACACACACACACACACATATGGAAAGAGTTAATCATAAATTTTACTGAATCATTCTGCGTGCAAACAGCAATATAAGTATAAATATATATGTATATATATATATATATAAAAAAGTAATTCTTTTCATGTTTATTGAATGAGCCCCACTGAGTTTTATTGAAAGTTATATCAATAATGGATATAATATCAAATCCACTATCTTTGTCTTTTCTCAGCTGACATCTGTGAAGTAAATGTGTGCTTGAATGGAGGAACCTGTGTCACTGAAGCAGGAAAAGATCCCTTTAAATGCATTTGCGCTGAAGGATTCACTGGACCCACCTGCAACGAGACCGATATTGGTAACAGTCTTATCAGTTATTTATATTTATGCGGGGGGAAAAAAACAGTTTAGTTTAGTGCAAAGGTTACTTGTATTCATTTCAGCTGAGGCTGATCATTTCTCACATGACCTTTGTTCTCAGGGCCCTGCAACCCTAACCCTTGTAAAAACGATGGCTTCTGTGAGATCATCAACTCCCGAAGAGGAGACGTCTTCAGTGAATATGTCTGCAAGTGTCCAATAGGGTTCGATGGAATCCACTGCCAGAACAGTGAGTCGCTTTTATCCAAACCATTGGATCTGTTTCATGCCAAACATATAAGTGGTTATCAGGAGACACCACTGAGAATTATGAAAAACTAAATTGCTGTGAAATCAAATTTACATTAGGACTGAGATCACATTTGCATCCAAATGGTAATTAATTAAGCCTGTCACGATATATCTTTTTGTTGTGCGATATATTGCCCCAGAAATAAATGCAATAAACTATATTATTGTCATTTTAAGACCATTTTATGCCACTGAATAAATAATCATAATATAACAGCATAATAATGCAAGAAGGCCTACACACTTTCAAATGACAACAAACTTTTAATTCTTAAGTATATCTAGATCATGGAAATTAAGTCAAAATATTAGATACCTTAAAAAACTTGAATCATTTTCTAACAAAAAGTGCAAAGTAACAAGTAGAAAAAAAAGAAAAATTCACAAAGAACTTGTATGGAGCTTTTTCCACCTACAGATTTTTCCCTGACCTTCTTTTCTCTGTAAATTAAGGGTTTAAGGGTCACAAAGGCACAGATCCCTAAACAAGGCCATATCTGCAGATGAAACTTTGTTTGTGAAAAATGATTGAGGTCACGTATATATTGTGCGATAATCAATATATTGATTATTGCGACAGGCCTATAATTAATTGACAAATTTTAGCTATAAACTGCCTAAATCATCTGGATTCAGTCAGATTTACTGTATAGAAGTGCTGTTAAAAATGCGTTTACATTAGTGAAATCTTACGGGCAAAAATGTCTATTGTCTGTTTTTAATAGTGTAGCGACATGAATGCATACACGGCTCACACAGGAGTCACTTTCAAACTGAGTAGTTTTCTGTTGGTCAACATGGCGAATTTGCATTAACAACTTCAACCTGTTTCAAAATGTGTGTGGGGAACTTTTTTGCCCTCAAGCGAAACTCGCGCCGATTACTATTGAAATGACTGAAACTCGCACAGATTACTATTGAAATGACTCTGTTTCTCTGTGAACGCACCTTAACAGTGAATAAGTCGCTCCAGTATTTTTATTTTGCTTTTAAAAGCCAATATTTTAAAAGACATGTAAATAAATAGGCTTAACTTGTCTTAAGCTTATTTGTTTTAGGCCATTTTAGCTTGTTTTATGCCAAGTGCAATTCTGTATTCAAAGGAAAAAATACAGTAGTTTCACCAGGGTTTACAAACTCCAAAAATAAAAAAAAATAAAAAAAATCAAATAAATAAAAAATCATAACTTGATTGGCAAATGGATTTGGCTGAAGTAAAATTTAAATTTAGCATTAAATTTTTTATTATTATTTTTATTTAAATGAATAACAACCTGTTTGGTTGCCATCATTCTTCAAAATATTTTTTTTGTGAGTAAATAACAGAAACTAAAATTTTTGCATGAACCTTTTCTTTTAAGAAAGAAAATACACTGTAAAAAAAATTCTGTAAAATTTACAGTAAAAAAACGGCAGCTGTGGTTGCCGGCAATACAGTTTTTCACCGTATATAGTAGGGGAATTTACCGTTAACCATTTAACAGGTTTTTACTGTAGCATTTTTACAGTCTTTTACTGTTAAATCCACGGTCATTTTTTACAGTGTAGGGTCACTTTTGGTCAATTGTCATTCTCATATTTTCATTTGCAACAGTATTTTATTCATTATTTTGAGGAGTTCATTTTGATTTCACAAATTTGACAAAGTAAACTTGTTCTTTTAAGTAAGAAGTTAATCAGCGAGAAGCAAAAAAAAGCCATAAATCCTCCCAAAATGGAATGTTGCTTTTCCATGCTATACATTTAAGACAGCATGGATTGTTTAGTTCACCACAGAGACTCCTTCACGCTCTCTCTGATTATGGTGGACATTATGGCTTCGGTGCCAGATTTCCCGCGCTTGATAGCAGGCTTATGATGTTTTGACTGGGTATAGTTAAGCATGCGGGCTCATCTTCAGAGTGCGGCTGGGAATGTGGCTAGATTAGAATGGCACTGACGTTAAACTGACTATTTAGACGCTTCTTAATCCCTCAGGGAGACGTCTAAATCATGCTCGGATGATGGCAAAGACTGTGGAGTACGCAAAGTCGCACACTGTGTAGTTTAGTGCCAAACATAGTTGCAGCATAAATTAAAATATGACTGCACACCCACGCTGTCGCACACTAGCCCTGTTGCTGGGGTAAAATGCAAGTGGAGGAGGCAAAGTAAATAAAGTCCGCAGAAATGTTTCAGTGGCAGCATGAAATTTGTCTGAAAGCCCTGCAAAAGGCTGTGAAATCTGTGTCAAAAGCTTTTGCGCAGTGGAGCACTGGTCACATTAGCTGAGCAGATTGAAATAGAAACCTGCTGTAGGGTTTAAATGCAGAGTTAGTGCCTCATTTGTGTGTCTGCAAGTAAGTCGAAGAGTTAACGAAGTGCTTGATTTCTGAATCTAATGCTAGCTAGCTAAATTGATGCTGCCCTTCTGCCACTACTTTGTAATTTCCCTATTTTCCACTGAATAAAAGCTAGTTTTCTCACTCGAATTTCTCACCTCTAATTGCTGTATTTTTCTCAACTAGTGTCTTTATTTTCCTTTTTTCTTGCTAATCTTTCTTAACATTGCGGTTAAGGGATTTTAATGGCCGGTTAGAGCTTTAGCATAAAGCATTTCTTACCAAACTGGTCCACAGCAGTATAATATTTATATACTATTATAGTATTTATTAATATTTTAAATTAGCTTTTATTTTTATATTTTTAGTTTGAATGTTAATTTATTTAAATTTAGTATTTACATTTAATAAAGGAGATTTTTGTTATACTTTTATTCCTTTTTTTTTTTTTTACACTTTTATTTACCTTTTATTTTTATTTCAGTTTTATTTTTAGTAATTTTTAAATTTAAACATTATTTCAGTAGCCAAGGCAACATTTCTATTTATTTTTTTTAAGTTTAAATTATCTTATTTCGACTTTATTTCAACTGATTAAATCTTGTAATAGTAATCGTTTTAATTAACATTAACAACACTGGTCCACAGTACCGGGGCTGATTTAAAAAAATAAATAAAATACAGCTACTGTATTGTAAGGGAGGCTGTTTCAAGACAACATTACTGGAAAAAAAGCTTTAATTTGTTCCTTCTCAGCGTGGTTCAGTCTTTTCTCTTGGATTTCACTGTCACATGTGGAAGTGGAGACCTGCTAACCTTGCATTTTGTTGATTTGGATGATGTTGCAACTGACATAAGATTGCATTTCACATTATGTAGCTAGATATCGATGTTCTCAGAGTAATACAATGCACTACTGTGTTGAATTGCTTCTTAGTGGGTAGCAATGATTCACTTCTTCACATTAACATTAGGAAAAAACGCTAACATTTTACAGTTTTATTCTGAGTTGACAGGCTTGAAATGGGAACTTGAACTGTAAGGCACTTGTGAAAAAGAAGTGTGCTTAATTGTATTGAATATGCATTTGTAGTGCACTTCAAATCTTAAAAGTATGTTTAAAAAAATCTGTACTAGCAGATAATATAATATTAATGAAATAAAAGGCCATTTAAATGTACTTAAAGAGAGTATACTTTCATGACTGTTTCTTAACACAATTTTTAAGTTCTAAGTGGACTTTGTAATGTTTAAAGTTTACATTAAAGTACATTTTAAGTCATTGTTTTAATAATCTTTTGATGTGCTTCGAAGACGTACACTTATTTGTGTTGACATGGTGTTGTGTTGACTAACATACTAATGTACGTGTGAAGTAATTGATTATAAATTTACTGCAGTGTGTTATTTGATATTACATTTAAAGTTTGTATATTTTAAATGTACTGAATTGTAACTTCATCATTACAAATGTCAAATGGGGTGTCTCATATCTTAATGCTAGTTTTTGGTTCAGTGCTAAACCCCTAAATATTAAATTAATTGTTAAATATTAAAAGCCACTCGGCTATTTAAAACTGCTTAGAAAAGGTGCTAATTAGCTTGTTAGCAGTTAAATACTTGTAGAGTTCATAATGATTTTGTTAGCATTTAGGTAGTTGACAAATGTTTTTGGAAAGTTGGCTTTGTAAAAAGTTGCTAATTAGCTTGTTAGTGTTATGCTAAGAGCATTGTAGAGTTGATAATATTAGCATTAGCAGTTAGCATGTGGGAGCATTTTGACATTTAAATACTTTTGGAAAGTTGGCTAAAAACCTAATTAGCTTGTTAGCGGTTTAACCCATTGTAGAGTTTACAGTGTTTGCAACATGTGGGTAGTTGACAATACTATTGGGAAGTTGACGTTCTGTTGTAAAACCAAAAAATGCATTTAGCTAATTTTTGTGAGTTTTTATGACAACATTCATTTAGAGGTTACACAGATTAGGCAAAAAATGCAGCCTGAAATGAATGTAGATACACCCAGCTAGTCATTTTAGGTCAGTCGAGCATGTAGTGATGCTCTTAACACTTACAGGGAACAGGGAAGTGCTACTCGCTGACCTCTGGAGGTTTAGAGGTGTTTCAGTATGTCTGAGCACTGTGTTGGCACTGGACCACTGTGACTGATCACACCCAGTCACGCTCCATATGCACACACCAGATAATCCCACTGATTTCCTTTCCAGTTTTGCTGAAATGTTCTATTTTCCTTTCTTCTGATTGGTGCCATTTTAAAGCTGAAATCCATGCCAGTTCTTTTTCCCCACAACATATAGCGCACTTCAGGTACATGAGGACCATTATACACCCTTGCTCTGCGTCATCATGTTGACCTTTTAATAATTCTGACACACTTGTGTTTGAAGCATGTTGGTGATCTGATCTGGCCCTGTTGCTCGTAAGTGGATTAGAAACTTCAGCAGGTCTGCCTCAGTCTCCTATATCCTCTTAATGAACGACTGTAAGAGCCAGTCGTGCTGAGATTATGCTTTGTCATATGTGGGTTCCCTTTATGTGCCCTCAATTCCCTCTCCGTTCTTGCTTGTTCCTTTTTTGAGTTTTTGTTTGACTTTTATATACAGTAATATTGACAATAGGAGCATTGACTCAAAGTATTTGATCACACCAAAAATTGTAATGACACTGCATTACATCTATGTTATTACATCTGTGCATTACAAAATTTTATTAATATGGTTTATTAGTTTAATTTTAAAATCTAAACAAATGTTTTTTGTTTTTTTTGGGAATGACACTTGGTTTGATTTTGTTATATAATTAAGTGATATACATTTTTATTTTTATCAGGACCACTATATCGTAATTTTTTCATATGAGATATTTTTGAGTTTTTGTGCTTTAAATTGGAGACACTAAAAACTGTTCAAGCAATAAGAATGTGTTTATATGTTTATTATGGCCAATACATAAATAAATATAGGCGACTTTTTTCATTGATTTTTCATGTTACAAACTTCATTTGGAAACCATATATACTGTGTGTGTGTGTGTATATATTAGATAATTTTATCTTTTGAAGCAAAGAATTTTATCTTTATGTACCTCAGACTATTGTAGAAGTTGCATGTTGCCACCTAGAGGTCACAAAGAAAATTGCTTTACTTTTGACAACTGTTTTGCTTGTCCAGACTAGTTTTGATGAGTTTTACATAAACCTTATGATTCTTGCAGATGTGAATGACTGTGCCGGCCAGCCCTGTCAGAATGGAGGCACCTGTCGAGATCTTGATGGCGATTTCACCTGTAAATGTCACTCACCATATGTGGGAAAGCACTGCCATCTGCGTAAGTAGGACACTGCCAGTACACACATGTCCAGCTCCTGTACACAAACTGTTTTTCACTTTATTTCCTCCACATATTTAGCTTTTTAACTGGTGACTTCATTCAGTACACAATGGCTATTTCTCTCCCCTGTGAATGTGGTCATCACACTGTTTATCCATCTGTCTGTCGCACAGTAAGCCTGTTTGTCTCCTGAGCACTAATATCTGCTAATGTCTGCCTTTGGTTCCCAGGATGCATCTCTCTGCTGGGAATGGAAGGAGGAGGCATTGCAGAGTCTCAGATTTCTGCCTCTTCTGTGTACTACGGCATTCTGGGACTGCAGCGTTGGGGGCCCGAATTGGCCCGACTGAATAACAAGGGATTCGTTAATGCTTGGACCTCTGCAACACATGACAAGAACCCCTGGATGGAGGTAAACAAGTCTGTTCAGTTTATTGGTTAAATACATATTTGGAGTTCAAATATTATCTGTATTCACCCAAAAATGACTCATTTAATGACTCATTTTATAACAGATCAATCTGCAGAGGAAGATGCGTTTCACTGGCATCATTACCCAGGGTGCCAGTCGCATGGGCACAGCCGAGTTCATCAAAGCCTTCAAAGTAGCGTCCAGTTTGGATGGGCGAACCTACACCATGTACAGACCTGAGGGCCAGAGCAACGACATGGTGATAATTCACTCATTTTTCTGTTCTGCATTATTTTTAGTGGCTGTTTTGGTTTGGAATTTTTGGGTGTTTAACTGTGGGCACTTTTGGCCTGTTGTAGTTGCTAAAATATGTATATAAATAATTTTCATTCTGAAATATTGAAAGAGTTTCTGATTATTTCACTGTTTGTTTGGATCACCATAATTTTAAATGTAATAGTAATTTGTATTTTTTTAATTTAAAATTATGGTTCTGGGACAAGTGTAAAACAATCAAATTAATACATAATAGTAATATAATAATTATATATTACTATGTTAATTACATAATTGATTACTGTATGTATATATATATATATTTATTTATTTATTTATATTTAATCAAATCCCTGGAACATACAAGTGTCCAGATATGTTTATTCAATAGCATTTGTCATATGTTTCATAAACTGTAATTATATTATAATTTTTTAATTACTAATGAATGTATACATTTCTGTTCTTCAGATCTTTGTTGGTAATATGGACAACGATGGGACAAAGACCAATTTGTTCGACCCTCCAATCATAGCTCAGTACATACGAATCATTCCTGTTGTGTGCCGCAAAGCCTGTACTCTGAGAATGGAGCTGGTGGGCTGTGAACTCAACGGTAAAGTACCAATTATATTATTAAATTATACATTCTTATGAATAGATATATGGAAGCCAAAAGACAAAACAGCTCCACTAGAATATGGTAATACTGCTGTGGTTTATGGAAGAAAAAGGGAGTAAGCAGCATCACAGTTTGCACAATTTCCTGCTCGTCTTCATTTGTGGTGAAGTTAAGGACCGCAGCCTGCTTGGCTGAAGGAACAAAGTCACATCTTTCCAAACCAGGACTCTAGCCAGTAAACGTTCTGAGCAGAAACCTCTCAGACATTTGACTTATTTAGCACATTTGACACAGTTTTGAGCTGCATATAGTGATGATGAATAACACTGGTTAATTTGTGTGGTTTGTGCTTGGGACATTTCGTTCTTGTTTTCTGCTAACATTTAAGAAAGATCAAGTCTTTTTCTTGATTTCAAAATAAAAAAAAAATATATTATATTATATTATATTATATTATATTATTCTCATATGAATGAGCAGCACTCTCTTCTACCTTCAATACCCATGACTGAGGTGCAAGGCACCGAACCCCGAACTGCTCCCTGGGCACAGAAAGCAAAAATGGCTGCCCACCGCTCCGTGTGCATGTGTGCGTGTGTGCGTGTGCGCGTGTGCGCGTGTGCGCGCGTGCGTGCGTGCGTGCGTGCGTGCTCACTACTGTGTGTGCACTTGGATGGGCTAAATGCAGAGCACAAATTCCGAATATGGGACACCATACTTTGCTTCACGTCACTTTACTTCACTTTATAAAAGTAGGGATGCACTGATACATTCGAATATTTTGGCCGATAAACCAATAATTATTTTCATGTTTTGGCCAATTAATTAATTATTTACATTGATTAAATCCATATTTTTTATAAGCTTGACTGCATCATATAATAATTGATGTTAATAGTGTTCATCGTCTGTTTGATTACAACTTTAATTGATTTTTTCCGTACATTTCTGCCATATGTACATAAACTGACAGTCACCACTGATAAGCTACTACTAAATATTGTAGAAACTTAATTTTCTGTAAAGTTGCTTTGCAACGATTTGTATAGTTAAAAGCGCTATACAGATAAACTTGAATTGAATTGAATAAATTAACATTATAAATTGGTGAATAATTATACAATTTATTTTAAAATTATATTTATTTATAATAAATATAAATTAATTTATACAAATAAATTAATAAAAAAATAAACTGTATTATAAAATAAAGTTATAAATTATGTAATTGGCCAATTTTGAATGGCTAATATTAAAATATACTATTATATTATGTAAAATATATATACTATTATAATGATATTATAATAATATACTCAACTACTGTATTCTATTATGACTAAATACATTTAAAAAAATCTAACATTAAATACTACAAGTGAATTTAGGCATCACAATATTATAATGTACAATATGAAAAATAGATATTCATTTTGAGATCAAACATTTAACAGTGTTATTAAATTACTAGTGTTTTTAAAGATTAACTTAAGTGATCTTTACATCATGGAAAAGGTCATCTAAATGTAAAAACACAGGAAATTAGTAAGAACAATTAAATATTGAATATCAATGATACTGATAATTAAAAAAAAAACTCTAATATTGGCCGATATGGTATGTTATATCATGCATCCCTACATGAAAGTCTAATTTCTAATCAGTGAAATGGTGCAGATGTTAATGTTTCATTTACAGTATTGCCCACTTCACTGTTCCATCTGTGTCTCTCAGGCTGTTCATCACAGCACGCCTCTCACACCGCCGGCTCTTGCCTGAGTGCGCTTCACATACACCCCATCACACACAGCATCTTGCCGCTCACCTGCATGAAACTTGCTCAGCGCTGATGTGGTTTGTGCTGACACGCTTCCCATCCATCTGTCTGCCACTTCCTGTCCCCGTCCCCTCCCTCTTTCTGTTGTCTTACTTCACAGTGTATTTGAACACGACAGGTTGCTCCGAGCCGCTAGGTATCAAGTCACGGCTGATCGATGACAGGCAGATGACAGCTTCCAGCTCTTTCCGCACCTGGGGGATCGAGGCGTTCACCTGGCACCCGCATTACGCTCGTCTGGACAAGCAGGGCAAGACCAACGCCTGGACCGCAGCCATTAATAACCGTTCCGAGTGGCTGCAGGTGAGATGACAAGCTTGTAATGCTGTGAAGTGACAGAGTCCCTTCAAATATTTACATTTACAGTCATGTGTAAAATCTGGAGTATGTCTGAACTGAACGAAGTCACATTTTTAAGATTTTTGTAATTTTATATTTTGTAAAGAGGTAACGCGAAGGCAAAATGCTGGTTGTATAAAACAAGATTTTTTTTATTGTATGGTCTTGTATGCAATACCATCGCTCCCATGGTGACGGCAATTTCACTGCCAACGACAAGCATCCAGCAGCTGACTAAAGTGTCTCATACAGAAAAACCAGGCAAGACCCTCCACACACACACACACACACACACACACACACGTCTGGTGCACTATCCTTGTAGGGACTCTCCACGGGCATAATGGTTTTTATACTGTACAAACTGTATTTTCTATCGCCCTACAACAACCTCACACCTAAACCTACCCCTAACAGAAAACTTTCTGCATTTTTACAATCTCAAAAAAACTCATTCTGTATGATTTATAAGCTTTTGTTTCTATGGGGACCTCAATTTAGGTCCCCATGGTGACACAAGTCCCCATGAGTTGGTGTGTATTCAGGTTTAAGTCCCCACCAGGATAGAAAAACATGTACACACACACACAAATGTCCATCTTGGTCTGTCTTGTAGCCCATTGATGGGCCCTTAAATGTCAATTGCTTAATTTACTGAAAAAATGTACAAACTTGCTATAGCCTCATAAATTGAGCAGCAGGGCTAAGAGATTTAATGAACAGCTTGTAAAACATGAAGGAAGGGGTCAGGGCATTACAACGCGTGATATTGTGAATCAAAAGC
>NW_015558570.1:101633-128104 GCF_001515605.1 Sinocyclocheilus anshuiensis | reverse complement strand
ATCACACACACACACACACACACACACACACACACACACACACACACACACACACACCATTAAAAAGTTGTTTTTATTGTTTTTCAAGGAAGTCTCTTATGCTCACCAAGGCTGAATTTACTTGATTACAAATACAATAAAAACAGTAATATTGTGAAATATTATTACTGTTTAAAATAACTGTTTTCTATTTGATTATATTTTAAAATGTAATGTTCCTTTGCTGCAAAGCTGAATTTTCTGCATCATTACTACAGTTTACAGTGTCACATGTTCTTTCAGAAATCATTCTAATATGCTGCACAAAAACATTTATTTTTATTCATATCAGTGTTAAAAACAGTCGTGCTGCTTAATATTTTAGTGGAAATCGTGATACATTTAAAAAATGATACAAAAGAATGGCATATAGTTCAAATAGAAATCTTTTGTAACATTATAAATGTCTTTACTGTCACTTTTGATCACTTTAATGTCTATGATAAATCAAATTCATTTCTTTAACATTTTTTTACTAACCTCAAACTTTTGAACAATAGTGTATATATCACTCCAACTTTAAACAAAGTCATTTTTATTAAGAGGGAGTATTGCCTGGAGAACTCTCCATGTTGAGTTTGAGTGTCTTCCCTTCTGTTAACGTCTGGCAGTGTTTGCATAGGAGTTGAATTCATTCTTGATCGTTGCTTTGGGATCTTAGCACATTTACACATTGGATGACCTTTCAGAGGCTGAACACAGTCAGATTACCCTGATTTTCAATCTTCACTTTGAAAGCACTGTCCTGAGAGGCCATCATTTACAAACAACAAACCTCTTACAATTAGCCATTACCAGGAGGCCAGTAGTGAATCACTCATAATATGGATCATTATAACTAAATGCCATTTTTTTTAATGTAAGACCACTTGCTGAGTTGTTCTTATCTTTTTGTTTTACGTATGTTTTTAGGTGGACCTGCTCAGACCAAAGCGCATCACAGGGATCATCACACAAGGGGCCAAAGACTTTGGCAATGTGCAATTTGTGTCTGCCTTTAAAGTGGCTCACAGTGATGATGGCATGTACTGGACCATACTCAAAGACGACAAGACGAAAACAGATAAGGTTGGTTGATTCCACAATTTAACCCCAAATTACCTAGTTCCTTTTGGATCAAGTCTTATCCTGACATACACATTAAATGTTTCATTCAGAGCACAAATGGGTCGAAAATCATGTTGATTTAATTGTCATTTTTTGTTTTTATGTTTCAGTGGCTGTGATCAGTGTTGTTATTAAATAAAATTGTTTAAAAAATTGGTTAATTGAATTAAAACTAAAATAAAATAAAAAACAAAATAATAAGATGGAAAAACGTAATAATGTTGCCTTCGCAACTAACTGAAATAAAATAAGTTTAAGTTAAGGTACTAAAATTACCAAAAGTAAAACTGTTAATATTTAACATAATTAAATAATTAGATAATACATAACATACATACAAATATTATATATTTTTCATATTACGTTTGTTTTTATGTTTTAGTGCCAGTTATCAGCGTTGTTATAAACGTAAACTATTTAAAATGTTTTTTTGTTAATTAAAATAAAGCTGAATTAAAATAAAATATAAATAATTCATGAAAAACATGAAAAACGGAAAAAAAAAATTTACTGAAATAAAATGTTTAAGTTGAAGGACTAAAATTACTAAAAGTTAAAAATGAAAAGAAAACAAATGAAAGCTAAATAGAAAAAAAAACTAATAAAAATGACAAAAACACAAAATTATTTACTAAAATTAGTTATTTCAAAAACTATTAATAAATAAATAAAAACATAACTAATAAAATAACTATGATGTTTATGTTCTCAGCATTGGTCTACTTTTAGTATCTGTCAACATGAATTGCTGATTTCAGTATGTCAATATGGATATGTGAAATCAATTAAATATGTCAATATGCCAATTATTATAAAACTTAAAGGGATAGTTCACATAAAAATGACAATTCTGTCAGTTTATTCAGCCTCATGTCGTTCCAAACCTGTATGAGTTTCTTTCTTCTGTGAAACATAAAAGAAGATATTTTGAGGAAATATAGGGTTTTTTGTCCATATTTGAAAGTCTGTAGGGACCAATAAGTTGTCTCGTCATTCATAAATGGACAAAAAAATATCATCTACTGTGTTCCACAGAATAAAGTAAGTCTTTCAGGTTTGGAATGACATGACGATGACAGAATGTTCGTTTAACAAGATTCCAAACTTCCCCCACATCTTTTCAACTGGCCACAGCATTGGCCGCTCATCTTGTGTATATTCTGCTTCATCTGTCTTTCACGTCCTTGTCTCACCCCATCTTTGTTTCCTACTGCTTCACCTGCAGATTTTCCCTGGCAACAGCGACAACAACGTGCACAAAAATAACGTGTTCGAGCCCCCCTTCTACGCACGATTCGTCCGCATCCTGCCGTGGGCGTGGCATGAACGCATCACCCTGCGAATGGAGCTGCTGGGCTGTGATGAGTAGAACTCCTCTTTCTCCTTCTCCCTCTCTCTCATTCTCTTTTATACTTCCCACCATTCCTTCTTTCCTCAACCACGCCTGCACTGCCTCACTCTTAGCAACAGAGGGCACCATCATCACACCACCCTACACAGCTGAGGACCCCGGTAGCAAATGAAGTGACACGTTTAGCATTAAATATTTTGTACTAACACAAGTCTGATGCAGTGGCCCTTTGAAGATGAAGTTGATGCTAATGTATAATAATGTTTATTTACCCTAGATGACCATATTAGGAAATAGCTGAATTTTTTAAAACTTTGTTACAAATAAATTGTAACAATTCTATTTCTTTTTTTTGTCAAGTAAAACTCGAACTCCGTTACAAACAATTGGAAAAAAGAAACTGTACATACCAAATAAGGCACAATTAATTTATTTTCACAAGAATCAGTGTGTTAGTTTGGTTTTAAATGCAGTCAAGCTGTTTTATATCTTATCTTATGAAGTAGTTTAAATTAGAAAGTGACAAAAGTCACAAAATATGGTTGTGCTTTATGCTAATTTATATTATGTAATAAAATTAGCCATTTGATCATTTGTTTTTTCTATAAAATAATATTTGGTTTAAATCGATTAGATTTTTTTAAACTAGGCTAATGCATTTTTTACAGCCTCGTCAAACCTAAATATAAAATGTGACAGTCAATCATCTATTATTATTTGATCACTTTTGTTTAATTTGAATGGCCACGGATCTCAGGTGCAGTTCAATTATTTGCAGTGTGCTACTGAATTTTATTTGTTTAGTTTTATTCCAGCATAATTCTGAAATAAACCAAATTTTTTTGGATACAAAAACACTTAAAAGCCAAAGTGTTCTAATGTTTTTCTTATGATGTTAGCAAATGTATAATTATTATTATTTTTTTATGGGGCCACACTTACATTAAAAGCTTTGACGTACCCTGTCACTAGCATAATGAGATGCAGGACGGGTGCAAATCTAATTTAGAATAATTTTTACGGTGGCACTGAACCTCTGATATGACCGTCCAATCTACATAATGTTTTCAAAATGATGCATTGTGACCCCTCCACTCGAATAAATTTACAATTTTGGGCTTGTGCAATATGATACGAGTATTATTAATTAATTTAGGCTTTAGCTTTAGGAGAAAATATATGGGCAGTATTTCTCTGAGATATTTTCTGAGAAGAACTAAAGTGGTATTCAAGGTAACAAACACTGAGGAATATTCTAATAATCCAGCATGATTTCTGCATTTAGGCTGCATGCGTTTTGATTTTCTTTGGTTTGGATTCTGTACTGATGTTAGCATTTGATTTTTCTCAGAATTGTTTTCATTGCAGTAATGACAAATTGACTTTGTTACTTCTATTCAATGTGCTCTTAAACTTTTGTCATTTTTAAATGCCTCATACTGTAGCACTCTTCTTGTGTTCAGATTGTTTAGACTAGATGCATTTCCTTAGTATCTCTTGAAATATTTTCCTCATGTTTTCAACTGTAGAAACAAATAAAGAATATTAATAGATACTTATGGCCTATCAGACATGTTGTCTTGTTATGAATCCTCCACAGTATGCTGTTACTGATAAGGCAAGTTAAAATCTTTGGATATTTCCCCAACTAATCAAATTGGAAATCCTCAGCATTCTTTTCCAATAACCACAAAATAAATGTCTAAAAAACTAAATAATAAATATTAATATTTTGATATTGAATAATCTTATTTATAATAATAGAATTATTATTATTATTAAGCATAATGAAATATATAAAAATAATTCATAATAGTTATTTATTTTAATAATTTAATATTTTATTTTATGTGTGTATGAAACTATGATTTTATTATAATATGTGTGTGTGTGCTTATGTATTTATTTATGTACGTTAATGTAAAATAATGAAATATATTTAAAATAATTAAATATATTTATTTTAATAATACATTTAATATTTTCTTTTATTATTTAAGTGTATATTGAAAACATATTTGAGGATTTTATTGTATTACTATTTTATGTATGTATTTATTTATTTGTACCTTTGCCAAATAATAACTCCCTTCAGTTCTGATTGACTGGAACACACTAATATACAGGCTCTATAGAGATTCAAAGCAGGAAGGCAGGAGAGAATCAAGTGATAGTCGAAAGAATGGCAGGAAAACAGCAGCACCCGATGGGCAAAGCCAGGAAGGATTCTTTTCTGGAAAAACAAGGCTATTTTGGATGAGGTATTGTGGCAAATATTTTGTCAGAGGCAAACATTCTTTGCTTTCTACTAACATCTCTACAAAGCAAATCTCGCCTCATTGCTTGACAAGTTTATGAAGGGTTGTAAACTGGGTCAACATTTTTAAAATTCACCCTCGCTGTCAAAATCTTCAGTACAAACCAAAGTATTACTAGAGTTTCACTGGAAGCTTGTTTGATGGAAACTGGCAAAACAAATAAATCAAAAACCCACAAAACTGTGTGGCTGAATTCCATTCATTCACACGCATATAGTCATTCAGAAGATGATGTTTGGAAGCACTTACATATATTGTTCAAAGCCTATTCAGTTATTCATAGGTAACACAATCTCAAAGAAACACCCTTTAAAAAAAATGCTACTGATTCTACTGAGTGTCATTTGTGTCCCTCATTTACTGTACATGTGTGTAAAAACAAAACATTTTATATAGATTCACTACTGTTCAGAAGTTTGGGGTAAGTACTTTTTTGTTTATTTTTTTTTATTTAAAGAAATAAACACTTTTATTCAGCAAGGATGCATTAAATTCAACAAAAGTGAAGTAAAGATTTCTATTTCAATTAAATGCTGTTATTTTGAACTTTGTTCATCAAAGAATCCTGAAAGACTGCAGGGTTTCCACAAAACTCTTTTACATATTGATAATAAATGTTTCTTGAGCAGCAAATCAGCATATTAACTTAAGAATGATCGTGTGACACTGAAGCCTGGAGTAATGCTGAAAATTCAGCTTTGCCATCACAGGAATGAATTACATTTCAAGATATATTACAAATATTTCACAATATTGCTGTTTTACTATATTTTTATTAAAGACAGTGGTGAGCAGAAGAGATGTCTTTCAAAAACATTAAAATATCTTACTGACCCCAAACTCTTGAATAGTACATTTCTTGGTATGAGATGATGTAAATATTGTATTAATTTACCTTTCTGATATACTTACTTTTATGAATACTTATTAAAATGTTTTTTTTTTTTCCTGGAGAATGCACAGTGCAGCTAATTAACATTTAAACACTTTATTTGTGTCATATAATGTTTGAAATCTTAAAAATGTATCGTTTTCCAATATTCTTTTCAAATGAAGAGTTTTTTCTCAGGCAGGCTGCAGTAACTAAGACTGACAAGTGCGTCAGGAGAATCTAAAACATTTACATCCAGCCATTTTGGACCTATTCATTTTGGGCAAACAATTAGAGTACAATGTTCTTCCAAATGATAGCTGCCAAAATCATGCTTCTGTGAAGCCCACAGCTATTCAAAGGGCCTTGGCATTCCTTGCCTAAGACGACGGCTTTCATCTTGGCTGTGGGGACTAATTGACGGGGAGCTTCAAATGCGTCGCTAATGTTGTGAGCATCTGTGAGAGAGGCGATATACATCTGCTCACCCTCATCTTTTAAAGTGTCCATAATGTAGTGATGTATGAAGAACAGCTCAAACAGGAGTTACTTTCAAAGCAAGCAGCATTCTGTTGGTCAACATGGTGAATTCGTGTGAATAACTTGAACATGATGTGAAATCCGCGGGGGGGAATCTATTGCCTTCTTGTGTCGGTTTCTATTGAAATGACTGGATTTCGCCTGAGAAAATTCATCAAACTAAAGTAAATGTGACTGTGAAAGAGAAAGGGGCAGAGAAAGGGTGGTGCAGTGTGGCACATTTTGGGGTCATAATACTGAGTGATGCTGTCTGTCAGTACAACATCCTGGTCCCTCCAAAGGCCGCCTAACTGTCTTTTCCTCAAATATTGCGATTTAGATATCACATCAGCTGTATCGCTAAATAACAAGGAGAAAAGGTAGGAATTTCGGGGAAGAGAAAAAAGATGAACACTATAGCTACTGACAGAGAACAACAAACTTTTGAATCCCTGCTGGTCACGAGTAAGAGGAAAATTTCACATCTGCAAGGATATGGATACTTTACTTTGAGCATTGACTTTGGAAAATTAGCACACTTTGGGGGTTTTCGCTGAGGAGAAGAGGAAATTCAACCACTGACTTTCCCATAGTAATCTTTTTTGAGACTCCGGTCAAGGGTCAACAGTCATGTTTCTGGTGTGTAATTTCATATGCAGTGGTAATTTTTTCGTCGTACTATTTACAAATGATTACATTACAAAATATTTTTTATACAGATTTTAGGGTTTGTTTTCCACCTAATAGGGCATAATTTATAACACTCAGTGCATTCAGAATGTAAAAGAAAAATAGGTATGTGACGATCTATTATTACCAACTGTGTTATTAGGCCAGGCAGCCTCTGAGGCCATTAAGAATCGTTGTTTTTTTTTTTGTGACAAACCCGCGTAACAAGAGACCTGGGTGGAATATATTCTCGCTGGCACCATGAACAAAAGCTCCAGTTTCAGTTTTGGGAAATTATCAACACACCTTATGCTGTAAAGTTATACCGTGATGATGGACGGCAGTCCTCGACTGCTTTGTAGACCCCACAATTATTATTGTTCGCGAGCTGGAGAACTTCAAAAGAGATGCCTGAGTGACGTCACCTCACGGTCCCACAATATTATTACAGAGAGAGAGAGAGAGAGAGAGAGAGAGAGAGAGAGAGAGCGCGCGCGCGCGCGCGCGCGCTATTATTCCTCACCTCGGACGATGAACAGAGTAGTTGTAGCAAAAGGAGCCGGAGAAAGTATTTTACATTGGTAAGCTGCGAAAATGCGTTTATTATTTCATGAATGTGCATGTTAGCAGATTCTTTGAATGCTACAATTAATGCAACAACAAACGCTATCGGCTGTGACTTTAAATCTTTGTGTTTTGTATCAATTTGATAACATTTTACTATTGTCGTAAAACTACCTTTTATGTGGCTTAATTGTATAGCTAGTTGACTTTTGCTTCTTCAATCGTTTAACCAGCAATTCATGCAGTTCTTGAAGTAACGATATGATGATTATCTCGTTTATGGCGAGCAAATCAAACTTTCTTTTTTTTTTTAAATAAATCAGATTTCAAAAGTGTTAAAGTTGTTGACTCGTGAAATATGTTGAGTTAGATTTGTGACCCTGGACCACAAAACCAGTCTTAAGTGTCAATTTTTTGAAATTGAAAGCTGGATAAATAAGCTTTCCATTGATGTATGGTTTGTTAGGATGGGACAATATTTGGCCGAGATACAACTATTTGAAAATCTGGAATCTGAGGGTGCAAAAAAAAATCTAAATATTGAGAAAATCACCTTTAAAGTTGTCCAAATGAAGTTCTTAGCAATGCATATTACTAATCAAAAATGAAGTTTTGATATATTTACAGTAGGAAATTTACAAAATATCTTCATGGAACATGATCTTTACTTAATATCCTAATGATTTGGGCATAAAAGAAAAATCTATAATTTTGACCCATACAATGTGTTTTTGTCTATTGCTACAAATATACCCCAGCGACTTAAGACTGGTTTTGTGGTCCAGGGTCACATATGTTTGCTGAACTCCTTGCTGATCTTCACACATCTTAGGTTGTCTTAAAATTCAAGGACACTGTTGGAAAGCAGCGGGACACAGGGAATCACCGTGAATATGAGGATTTTACGCCATCTGCTGGTGCTTTTAATGCACCTGGTCCTCGGAAGCGGTGCACAACGTTTCTCCAATGGCTATTACTATCAGGATATAATTAATGGAAATGGAAATGGAAATGACAATGGGGAGAGTATGTTGATTTATTTATGAGTTACCCATGCGTGCAAAATAACAAACCAGCAACCAAAAACTAGCTTGCTGATATATGACATATAGTAGAATCCAACAAAATTCTAACTGGTCACTTTTCATTGAATTAATTTTGTATTTTTTTTTAAATTGTTTAAAATTCATGAACAAGAATATTTGTTATACACTCAGTGGGAATTATATGGTTATATAGTATATATCCTAGTAATAATATAGTTTTAATATAGCCTACATTTAGGATGGTTAAGACATCAGCAAAATGTGAGCTCCATCACAAATCTGCTATTTCACTTTTGCATAGTTAAACAAACAATAAAATAAACAATAGTTGCTTACTCTTTTTGAAGATCTTATTTATTTACTTACTTAGCCTACTTAATGGTCTTTTTTAGCATACTTCCACAAGATCCGTCTTCACGTTGAGTCTCCTGAAACTCTAGTGTCGGCTGTTCAGGGGAGTAACGTCACACTGCCCTGTCATTACCGCTACGAGCCCGTGCTCAGCGAGCCCCGCAGAACGCGGGTCAAGTGGTTCTGGCGACCCGTGAGCGACAAGGGACGGGAGCGTGACGTCATGGTGGCCATCGGCACGCGTCACCGGAGTTACGGAGACTTCAAAGGACGCGTGCGGCTCCGCCGAAGCGCCCCGGGCGATGTATCCCTCTTCATCAGCCCGCTACAGTCAGACGATACCGGCCGTTACCGGTGTGAAATTATTGATGGTCTCGAGGACGAGAGCGTGACAGTGCATCTTAAATTTCGAGGTGCGTATTGTATTAATATTGTATTTTATAAAATATTTATATAAAAAATTATATTATCAATTTATTTTCTAACTGATATTAAACTCCAAAATCTATGTTTGTAATGTATTTATTGTGTAATTTATCCCCAAACAAATTGACAAACCCTAATTATCTTACATTTTCTAATTATTTGTAATTATCTTTAACAAAATTTTGTTGATCTTGTGTTTATTCAGTGGTGCTTTGTGCTCTTGTTCTCCACAGGTGTGGTGTTCCCCTATCACTCCCCTAGGGGGCGCTATCTGATGAACTTTCATGAGGCTAAGGAGGCATGTGAGAAACAGGATGCACACCTGGCTACCTTTGAGCAGCTCTACGCTGCTTGGGAGGAAGGGCTGGACTGGTGTAACGCTGGGTGGCTCATGGATGGGACGGCACAATATCCTGTCGTAGTGCCACGAGAGGCTTGTGGTGGCACCGACCTGGCACCTGGTGTACGGAGTTACGGCGTTCGAGACAAAAGTCTAGACCGATTTGATGCCTTCTGCTTCACTTCGTCCATTAGAGGTAATAATGTTTGTATATATTTAGTGGAGTTTTTAATATACCTTCATATAACTTCATCCAGTCCTGGCTTACGCTGGTTTGTTTCCGTAAAATTTTGTTAGACAAATATTTACAATTTTCCATAGTTGTGCTTTCAACAGGTGTTTTACATTTTTAAATCGGACAAAGATGAATTAGTGGTAATTTCGGCTGCATGTGGCTGCAATTGCTCATTCTGGAAAATGTTCCTATTTTAAAAATATAAATTGAGGATGACAAGTTGGATGAACCTGCCAACAAGGATTAAAAATGGCCTTCTCCCTTGTTTTAATCAGTCATGCATATGTTTTAAAGCTGTTTGCCTTGATATGCCAGTTGTATTTTGTTACCTTGGATCAATTATTGGCATTCATTTCTGAGGTTAAGTCACGATTATTTTTAAGTCACCAAATATGATGTGACAAGGTACCTTATGTCTTTCTTCAATGTCAGGAGAGGTCTACTTCTTGCAACATCCCATCAAACTAAATTTCACAGAGGCAGCGGAGGTCTGTCAGAACGACGGAGGTCGTATTGCTAAAGTTGGCCAGTTATACGCAGCCTGGAGGTTTGTGGGGTTGGACCAGTGTGATGCGGGCTGGTTGGCTGATGGTAGTGTACGTTACCCAATCATCCAACCCAGGATGAACTGTGGTACATCAGAACCAGGGGTGCGCAGCTTTGGCTTTCCTCCGAAGCATTTAAAACATGGCGTGTATTGCTACAAAGTCCACTGGTAAAATGTACAATTCATTTTAAATGTATAAACACTTCTGTGAAAACCACAGTGAACAGTACTTCTGTTTCTATACTACTGATATTCAAATCGTAATAATGTGTTTTTTATTGTGTCTTGATTTGATTTGAAATGTCCTGGAATTCCTACCAAATTTACACTGCAATGGCACAGAGGCGCTTCTGAAGTGGCATTTACACAAACTGTTTAATGCTGCTCAGAGGTAGCATGAATGCATTTACACAGCAAATACAACTGTGTTTTGATATTAGAGACAGTGGTGGGTCAGAGCTGGCTTAATTTAGTCTGGCTTTTATGCGACATTATGTCTTCACACAGAATTTTGAGTAGGCACAGAGCAGCCTTAACTCAGCTGTGTAAAGTTGCCTTAAAATGTTTTACTGTGTTGGAAAATTACATTTCAAGTGCTAATTTGGATATTTACACATTAAAACGTAAAAAGGTTTAAACTAATTTTGTGAACGTAATTTCGTTTATACAGCATGTAGGCTACAGTTCTACAATGTTTTTTTTTTTTTTAGGGCTAAAGCCTGAAATTGGTGGTGGGTCATTCTTTAAAGACTTTTATGATCTGATTGCTTGTATTATGTAGCATTTTAATGCAAATAATCAGTTAGTCGGTGCCATCTGCTGGTATCTTATTTGTATGCATGACTTCTTACTATTATCTGAGACGTCATCATCCAAAAAGCCAGATTTCCTGTCAATAAATAGTTTTTCCCAACAACAATTCTGTATGTGTTTACTTAAGTCATTTTAAATGTTCAGACCGCCCACTAAATCACCTAGACAGTGCCTGTTTGTGTTTTTGAAACAAGTCAGCCTTGTCCCGTCCTCTGTAGATAAATATGACATCCAGGTGAGTTTCTTATCCTGACCAGCAGGGGGCGCGCCAAAGTGAGTCAAAGAAGTGAAACAACAACAGCAACACTCGGTTCAAGAGCAATCCAACATCCTTCATGCAGGTAAGCAGGTAGAGTTTATCTTTAGTATTAAGCCAATTATGGGGGGAAGGGGGGTATGATTATCCCACCCTTTCCACAGGATTTCATGATCCCTTGGCGTCAAAGATGTACCGTATTTACACCTGCTTCCTAAACATGGATTTTAGGCGGGGGAGGGAGTAGCACATGAAAAGCCAGCAGTGTTCCTCAGCCTGGATTTTTCACTCTGTTAAATGCACATAAAGATGCACAGTGTTGGGTAAGAGAGGTAGGTAATAGGTTTTTCTTTTCCCTTGAGAAAATGTTATGAAGTAGGCCCTGTTTTGTTTGCCGTATAATTGAGGTCTTGGATGTTGAGTAACTTAATGTTGGGACATGTCAACATGAACTGTCCTTTTTTGACCTGTCTCTGGACAATATATGCTTGATACTATGTATGTAGTACATTAAAGATTCTGTATACAGTGTAAATACACACAGTGGCCCCAAAAAATATTGCATCATTTGTTGCAGATGCCACTTGATTTGATATTTTCTATCTAAAGCAGTAATGTACTTGTCCAAACACCATTTGGGTGCACAATGTACAGCATGAAAATATAACAGAATCTCTAAATTTGTGATTTTTTTTTCAGCCCTGGAAACAATGAAATGTAAAAAAAAAAAAAAATTGAAACGTCATGGAAATTTGTGTTGATTTTGCCATTGTTTGTTCTGTCTCCACAGAATCTCTGTCTAGTTCGTTAATCACAAATAATTGAAAATCTCGTGGACAAGTTCTGGAAATAGATTGGTCAGGTTGTGGGAACCCTGCATAGAGTAAACATTAAACATAATCCCTATCATAATTTGGGGTAAAATGACTGTTTATACTGTATATTGACTAAATAGAGGCTAAGCATACATTTCTCTTAACATTTCTTCTCTTTCTCTCACATAAACTCACCATACAACCACTTAAATGTGAAGTGTGTGTTTTTTTATGTTAAAATGTTTTCCATGCAGTTAAACATGGAGAAAGAACTACAAGTAAGTCATTGGTAGGTTTGTTTCCCAGAAAAGTGAACACAGTGTAGTAGGTCTGTGTGTTTAAGCATCCTGATCAGCCCAACAACAGCAACAGTGGCTCATCCAGTGGCAGAAATTTTGGGCGGGACTGATTATTTGACCAATGGCAGGCGGAGGGAGTCTTTAGAAAAACTTTTTGAAAATAGCCATTATTTTTGCAATACAGTTTGTTGATGCTAGTGGCACAGAAATTATACATAAACTTTAATTTAATCCCATTTGTAGTAGGTTTTACAACTCTTTGGTATTAAAAGAAAAATACCTTTATTCACATACATTTAGTCTGTTTATTTTAGGGGTACTAAGACAGATATGAGCTCAGGGTTTAGCTGACAGTGACAGAGTGCAAAATGAATGAGATACATATTGCTTGGAACAGTGTGCAATTGCTCTTTTGGAAGCGATTGTCAATCAACGTTGTAGCGCAAACTATGTGTGTTGGCTTATTTGATCATTAATATTTTAACTTTTTTAGGCAATGTAAAAATTCTTGTCTTGTATTCTTGTGCCATATTGTGCTCATTTGAATATGGATGAGTATGTCTATAGACATACACTAGGTTTGATGTCTACAAAATTGGAAAATATTGTTACATTTATATTAGAGCTTAAGTCTGTTATGGAGGCCAAGCCAAATCATATGAGCTAGTGAATTAATAAATCATTCTAATCTGAGTAAACAATTTGTATATGCCAGTTGACCTAGAATCGGAAGCAAAAAGCTGGGGAATTTATCTTTCACAGTTTCACAGAGACAACTAGACATTTAAACTACAACAAACAACAAAACAAATAAAAAAGAAGATACATCTTAATTAAATTATTTGAAAGACTAATGTACTTAAATGTAATTGTGTCCAGCTGTGGTCATTAAAGCCTTTTGTCTTGTTCTGAATTTTAGTGTTACCCAGAGGTACACAGATAATATTACCTTTGTGCTATCTAATACAGTTGTTTTTGGACTTTGTCCCACTTCGCATACTATCTGCCCTAAATAGTATGCCAGATAAGGTTTTTTTTTTTCATCCCAAAACATAATATGCTGAAAATGGTATGCCAAAGGTGCCAGGATGGTACACTATTTCTGGCAGATTTCTGGAGTTCATCTATGATTTTTGGGCTAATATTGCCCACAATCCATTGTGTCCTCTTTTTAAATTGTAGAAAAAAATAAAAAGGAATGCAAGGCCAATGCAGCCACATGTAAATGTATGAACCTAAAAGTTAAGCTAAGGTAATTATGGAGCTTGATACTAACACATTCAAATGCAAACAGCATGCGACAATACTAAACACGAAAAACTACATGTTTTCTACATATTCAAAAATGTGCATTTTCCAATCATCAGTGAAGTACATTAAGTACGAAATAGGGGTATACATGCAAATTGGGAGGGCGGCTTTGGGGGATTCTAGAGGCTATGTTTCGTATAATTCTATACAACCATATTGCTGCATTATGTAGTATGTATACTGTGCAGAATATGCAAATTTTATTGGCGACACTTGTATACAGACTAATAGGTCATGTGATGGTCATGTCAATGCCTACTATTTCACTAATTTTTTACAAAATTCAGTAAGTAGAAAGCTAGTATTCCATTCCGAACATAGCCACAGATCACAGTTTAGGATTGTGCAAATTGTTAGTGGGAAAGTGGGAAAATGTTCACACAAGTAAGCATTAGGGTCACCTTGTGGCCTGAAGGAAACATTTAAATACTTTCACTAATGGTAAAGTAAATTCCTGTGCTTTGATTTTATTTTAGGGACTAAGTGGTGCTTATGTAATAATTAAAGTGAAAACTTAACTTTTTAGATTGTATTATCTCTTGTGGCCCAGAAGTTACGTACTAAAAAGCGGGAGAAATAAAATCCTATTTAAATAAATTTAAATAAACCCAGATATCTTTCTTTTCCCCAAAACAGAGCTCTGAGTAGCACTTGTAAACCAATCAGCCAGATGCACTAAGTAAAATTTGTCATTACATAAGTTCTTCCCTTGTCTTTAAAATTTTTTGGGGGGTAAACAAGGCTTCTGTACAGATGATCTTTATTAATAACAGTCCTCTGGATGTTTTGAGGTGTGTTTTTTGTCTTGTTTAGAGGACCTTCGTCCACGTCTGACTATTGACTGCTTTAGGATGTGTCTTGAGGGATCTTTTCCGGAGCTTGTCGATTGTTTTGCCTGTTGAGAGAGGTAATAACATTGACACAAAACTTTTGTTGACTTTGAAGTTGGAACTTTACTCTATGAAGCATAACATAGTAACTTTACTTTGTCCTCTAGTGTGAGTGGCAAATGCTTACCTCCTGTACATTCCACTTTAGGCTCCTGCCACTGACCGTCAGGTAAGCAATGCACCACTGAAAGGTGGCGCTGTATGAATCCACTGTCACACTGGTATCGAATGATGGAATTAACAGGGTAGCGATCTTTGCTGTTGCCTAACATTCTGGCATTCTTCACTTCAGGAGGTGATGAACATGTGACTACAATAAAAAGAGTCAAACAAAATAGAAAGAAACAAAGAAATAGTAGTTCCTTTAAATTTACAATATTCATTGTCCATTGGTAATTAGACCAAAGTTGTTTGATGTAGCTGCGTTATAATTACAGTAAAATAACATAATAAATTCAATAGCTATTGTGATAGGCTAATAGCTCACTTTGCTAATTGGGTAGGACTGACTTGGTGCTGAAGCTAATGTCTATCACTTCTTCTTACCAGGTCCACTCTTGCAAGTAAAAGGAAGATGATAGTTGCAGGGTACATCATTCCACTGGCCATCCTCATGCCATATCATTACAACACAGTCTTCTCCTGTGCTGAAGTAATTGTCTGGCTGATTGGGTCTCCAGTTTTCATATTCCTGTAGAGAAAGTAGCACTGGTTGAAATAATGACATATTGCAGATGCCTCAGAACACAGTCATCACTCAATTTGGAAAGAATCTCAGAGAAAGGTGGTCTCACCAAAGGGCTTCCGTCTGTCCAACGAAACTGATTTTGCACATCCTTGTCATTTAGTCCAATCCACTGATAGTCGTGAACTTGAGCTAGGTGGTTTAGAAATGTATAAGCACTTTTATTTAGATAAAAAAGCAGGTACATGTATTTTATTAGAAATCAGATTAAACTCACTTTTTACAAACTCTTGTTCTTCTTGGGAGGATATGCTAACCAGGTGAGAGTTTAGCTCTTGACAGTGCTGCTCAGCACTGGTCCAGGTCTCACGCTCATCAAAATGGATATAACAGCTGCCCATGAACTCCATCCACCCCTCAGCACATCCCTGTACCGCTGATAACACAGAGGAGACAATGAATTTGACTAGTTTTTATTATGTGTTCTTTAAGGGGTGGCTAGTTACAGAAGACTAACAAGACTGACAGGCTGCATTCTAATTCACAGCGTCCCTATGCAGTTTTCACTGCTCCCCACACACTGAGCAGGGTATATCTGTGTCCTTGGCAAAATTAGTTCCTTTCAAATGACCTAGTAAATCATCATTCATATGTGCGCCCTATAGTTTATAATTTCATATAAGAAAATCAAAATCCCCGTGAAGTCCGGTTTGATTATACCCTTACTTGCCGGTATGAAGTAACAAGGCAGTAAGACAAAGGTGGTTAAAACAGTCCTTCAGTCACAATAAATACATAGCACGATGGTATGTTTGTGGACAGTTATTTTTAAAATGCTCATTCTATGACTTTTCACTTACGTGTTGAGCAGTTTTCCCCGCTGAATCCTGAATGACACTGACATACTGTAATGCCATCTTGTAGAGAGCATAAACCTTGACCACAGGGGTTTGGATCACAGGGGTTAGCAGAAGCTGCCATAGACAGACATGTTCATCTTAATTAAAATTTTTAAAAAGTATGTTGTTGTACACCAGTTGAATAACATCAAAATGAAAGTTTTGTTAAGTTATTACCATCAGTAACAGATGGCTCCTCCATAGCTTTTGGTGTCTGTAGTGAAGCTGAAGAAGTAGTGAGTATAGAGGTGGTGGGTGGTGTTGTGTTCAGTGGTGACTGATCAGTCACATCAAATGCCTCTGTGATGACATTAAGTTGCTCATATCTTTCTGGTATGAGATCAACGGTTTCATTGGCACTCCAATAATCTTTATATAAAGTACTATTAGAAAGAGATATGGAGAGGTCCTCAGCATAATGTTCTTGACTACTGCCCTCTCCACTGATCTCCACTGATCCACGACCCTGTTCTGTTCCGATTGTAGGCCTAAATGTCAACTCGACCTCATCGTCCGTTAGAATGATAATCTTTACATCTTGACTCTGAATGTGGCCAGATACCTCACCTGAGGGATGACTGGGATAAACTGAAGCTCCAGAAGCAGAGCCAGATCCAAAGCCAATGGCAGAGCCAGATCCAAAGTCAATGATGGTTCCAGATCCAAATCCAGAGGCAGAGCCAGATCCAGATCCAGGAGCAGAGCTGAAACCACTAACATCAGTCAAGTCAAATGGAGAAACACCAGACAATTCCTGTTCTCCAGAAGGTCTTGCAGTCAGATCAATAATTTCTGTGTTTATAAATGACACACCAAAGAAGCCTGATCCACTCGATTCCACACCACTGAAGAATCCACTTGTTCCTGAACCACTAATTCCACTGCCAAGTCCCGATGGAAGGCCACTAGCTCCACTTTGTTCATGAAAGAGTCCAGACTCCTCTCCAGATTCTTGGTCCCCTGATTCTATTCCTGAAGTAATGATAACACCACTGCCACTGCCACTACCTTCTCTTACCTCCAAAGCACTGCCGGAGGCAGAAGTCTGCCACATGATTGTATCTGCACCTTCTTGGTACCTCACAAGGTGACCTGATCCATCACCACTTTGGCCAGAACCGGATATGCTTCCACTGGGTATGCCACTCCCTGACATGTACCCGGAACTGGAATCAGGATCACCTGATACTGAGCCTGAGCCTGATCCAGATCCAGACAGGTCCACAAACAAGGGAGGGACAATTGGATGAACTGTAACACACATCACAGAAAGTTGGCATGCTTAAATAAGACAGTAATGCTGTAAAGATTAGCAGTAGCAAGTGGCAATATCCAACATATGTCATACCAGGTCTAAGCAGCTCTGTTATGTCCGTCATGTTAAGATCCATCCCCATCCTTGTAGCATTCAACATTTCTTCATCAAGCAGCATAGACAGATTTGCTGAAAAATAAACAATAATCTCTAAGATCAACATCCAGTCTTGCCTTTCATTGCAAACTCATAAATACAGGCTTAAATGTTTCTATACCTTTGATGCAATATGCATCATATCTGGAGTATGGGTTCGGGAAGCCTGTTTGATTTGGTTGTGCATAAATAGTGTGCACTCCTGACTTGTTTCCACCACAACCAAAGCCTGGGTTGTGGACAGGATAGCGGACACTGCGATCAGAGAGCCAGCCGGGACTGCACTTCTGGAAACCCTGATTCCATGCGGCGTAGAGTTCTCCAGTTGAGGCAAGTGTAGAACCCAGTTTTCTGCAATGGTCAACAGCTTCATAATAGGTGAAGCCTGCTAATGAACTCACATGGAAGATCTCCCCTAAGGGATAGAGACCAAACAGTGAGATCATAGATGATTAAATAAAAGTGTTCATCGTTATGTCATGAATTATTTTGTACTCACCCTTTATCTGGTCCATGTAACAGTACACATCGTACCGCTCATGTGCAGGCCTAACATTGTAAGAGCGAATGCCAGGAAGATCCTCCTGGTCTCCAGAGCAGTTCTTTTGTGGATGCACAACTGGATACCTGAAAACGGTGTTGAATGCTATATAAGGTGTCAAAAATATTTGATCCAGGATTCCAGTTAATTCAACATAAAAAAAATAAATGCAGTTAGAAACACATAGGGCAGCACTTTGTAAAAAAAAAAAAAAAGAAAAGTTTACCTGACAGACTGGTCATGTAGCCAACCTGCACTGCATTGATGAAGGCCAGCTTCATAAGCAGCCTGAAGAAGCTCAGGGGTGGCTATGATTGCTCCCAACTTCTGACATGCCACTTGTGCTTCCTCAAAGGTGTAAGCATAGCGTCTGGAGTTAGTGCGATAGTGGAATACCACTCCCTTAGTTTCTAGGGTGAGGAAAGATTTGGCCATATTTAAACTCTACTGTTTGCACATGGGATTAATATCTGCTTTGAAAATTTGTTGAGACACCTTTTATTTTGTCCCTGTAACTCTTGTAGATCTTTGTTTTGGTTCAATTACTTTGCTCAGTTACCTTCAGTGGTGTGTGGGCTTTTACACTGCTAATTTCATGTGGCTATCTCGTACACTGGATCCAGTTTAGTTTACTTACCAGCAGTGACATTGTCCATGGGAATCTCATATCCCAGGTAAGGCAAAGCTGTGGCCACATTGATGATGTCCTCCTCAACCTCAGTTATGTTGGGAGGTAGAGGTAGAGGACTTTCTATGCTTGTGGTGTTAAGAGGCTCATCTGTCACTAGCTGGCCACGGACCTCCCCTTCTGTGGTCATCTCTTCAGTATAGTCTGAAGGGCTTGAGGTGACTGTAGCCACACTGAACATGGAATCCGTTGTAGTGTCTAATTCAGGAAATGGTGAGGTCTTTGTTGAAACCTTATCTTCTTTTTCTGAAAAATAATTAATAGAATGCTTGTGAGAATTGACAGTCTTTTGAATTATAAGAGGACACAGACTTCGTTGAATGCTAAAGTTTGGAACAACAAAATGGTGAGTAATACGTTTTTCCATTTTGAGTTTCTGTTTTTAGTGACATTATTGGCGCTTTTCCACACTAAAAAAAGTACCAGGTACTGTACCCAGTGGAAAACCCCCCAAAAGTGAACCGTACCGAGCCGTACCGTGCCGTACCATGCAGTGGAAAAGCGCCACATGATATGGTTGTTCTGAGGTGTGTAAATGTGAAGTGATTTAGCAAACAAAGTACAAAATATATGAATTACATTCTCTGTGCTTACCTACATAACAGATCGCATCATAGTGGGAGTCTGGGTATGGATAGCCAGTCTGATTAGGAAACAAGTAAACTGTTCGCATTCCCAAAAGCCCCCCACCACACTGGGGTCGAGCTATGTTAATGGGGTACCGCACACTCCTGTCTGCTAGCCAGCCAGCATTGCACACATCCAGGCCAGCCTTCCATGCTAGGTAGAGTTGCCCTGTGGTGGCCAATTGGGCTCCCAACTTTGCACACTGGTCTTCAGCTTCTGCAAAGGTGAACTTCTCCACAGACATAGAGTAGAACACACCGCCTGGGTGATGAGAAGAATCCATAAAGTAAAAACACAGCAAAATGCACTAACTGGTTACATTACAGTTTGGAAACACTGCCTGAAGTACCTGACATTTTCTCTGCAAAACAATACACGTCATAGGTCTCATTGATGTCTCTGACTCCATATGTTCGTACCCCTGGGAAATTTTCTTTGTCTCCATAGCAGGGCTCCCTTGGCTCATGAATAGGATACCTATAGAGAATTGTATAGAATTATTAATTTACTTTAGTAATTTACTAAATGTTTCTTAAATATATTAATATTGTTTCCATTGTATTCACTGTAGTCCACTGTATCCTTACACCTGCTTGTAACCACCCATGTTTGTGAGTGGTTTTTATTTATATTGTTATTAGATATTGACCTTTTCACATTACCTCACAGTTTGGTCTGAAAGCCAACCAGCATCACATTGATGGTATCCATCATCATAGGCAGCTTGCAACTGTGCGGGAGTTGCAATAACAGCACTGTTCTGGAAGCAGGCTGCCTTTGCCATCTCAAATGTCAAGGTATATCGGGTAGATATTGCTCGGTAGTGAAATACAATGCCTGTAAAGATTTGACCCATTTTTTAAATTCTCACTGTCAGTTATTTATTTGTTTAATGAATGTGTTTTTTGTCTGAACAGATTATTGAGCATTACCTTGAACTTGCATTTCTACAGAATCATAGTTATCTTCAATCCCCTGCATGACCTCACAGCGGTAGGTGCCAGAGTCACTGGAGTGGAGTTCTGAGATCTCAATGGTACCGTCTATTGGCACCATGGGATAGTTTACCATATGAACCCGGTCCATGTAGTCTGTCTCAACCTGCACCATGCCCCCACTGGCAACGAGAATAAGAGATATACTGCCCTTGTAGATGTAGCTCCACTTAATACGGTGGGACAGTGGGGCAGTGGTTGGGGCGCCTGGGTCCTGGACAGTGTTGTCCTGAAAGTAGCAAGGTATGACCATGCTTCCCCCCAATATGGGACGCAGTGGCTGTTCCACAGGGATGCTTACACTCAAGGTGCTGTCCTGATCTGTAAAACATAATTTTATTTTTAAATTCTTTTTCACTTAAAAGCTGTAAAACTATCTTTATAGCAATCTAAAAAGTTCACCTACCAGCCATGTCTCCGAAAATGATCATACCAGAAATGTCATGGATGCATGCATACAGCAGGAGCCAAATCAAAGACATATTTCACCTTAGGAAATATAGAAAAAGAGTGGATGCTTTACATTATTATATATATAGTACCACACACATTTTACTAATATTCAACAGTGATGCTTTGAACTAAAGCCTAAGCAGCTAAAACAAGATAGACTGTCAGAAAAATATGTGCAATTGTACTTTTAGGGGTTGTCACTGGGATAGTACCCTTGAAGGTAGGGTAGGCGATTTCGGAAAGGATAGCAGTAGCAATCTAGCTTTGAAAGCAAGATCCCACCCTCCCTGCATAATCACTCTGCAAAGCCACGCCTCCTCCAAAACACATGAAAGTGCACAGGCAGAGCAGAGGCTAACCATCGTCACGATGAGAGACAGCGTTGGTGGAGGGTTGAATGCTACTCTGTCAGATTACCTCATGTCTCATTCACCGGTGAGAAAACATTACAGTACAAAGCGTATAATATTACAATAATAATGCCTTCCATGCTCGCTCGGTCTGCAATAGCGTAATGAATGCGCTGATGATGTATCATGTCTGCGCAAACGGTGCACGGAGGTATGCAAATACATATGTTGACAGGCAGGTAGGACAGCCTATCGTAATCTTCGGACCGAACAACCTGATTGGACGAACATTTTATGGTCCTACACCTTTCACAGACAATATAAATACATTTAGACCACTTAACTTAGTGATTGAAGAGACTTTCAACCAGCACAACAAAAAAATGTTTTTGAACCAAATCACCTATCCTGCCTTTAAAGGCACAACTTTGTTTCTAATACCCCTAAAAGGTGCATATTAGAAACTTAGAGTAGGGGGTAAATAAGGTACACAGATGTCCCTTTAAGACTGTTGTACCCCTAAAGGTGTAGCATATAGGGCACAGACTGAGCAAATCACTCAAGCCATTCCAGAGTGAGTTTCTTCCTGTTTCCAAGGCTTTACACAGCCTGGCTGAGCTACTGTACTCCTGGTGGAAATTTGGAATAGATTGGAAACATGACGTCATTAATTCACTCCCCCATTTAAATGTTCACACATACACTCTTTTTATCTCCGCCTGTCTCTAAAGAATAATAGTTCACTGTTTGAGCCACAGGAAATATTCTGGGCTTGGTAAGTTGAATTTTAATTAGTGGTTACTGTGAAATCTGCTGGGAAAAATATATTTGCCTGTATGTTTTATAAATGCTCAAATTCAGTTTGATAATGAGCACAGTGCATCATTCACTACTTTGCCTAAATTTTTCCCTCTTGGCTATTGCTCAGGTTTTCTGAATCAAGCTGTTTTAAATGCACTGAGTGACTGTAGGAGACCTCCATCCTGGCATGGCCCTGAAGTAGCTTTTTATCTCCCACCTCGAATGCCTTGCTTACTTCTGTTTTACTGGTTTATATGCCAGTAGCATCAGAAGTAAGAACAAAAGACAAACAAAAGTAAATGAGAGCTTAAACATGCTTTCACTGCAAAAAAAGTAAATCGTTTTGTTTTTTTATATATGAAATACTGTTTATTCTATTTTCAATAGATTCTTTGCAGAAAATATGTTTTTCACATCACACACCAACACATGCAGATAGGTAGTGTGAGGTGAGAAGCGCCACATTCAACATGCTTGATAGACGAAAATATGTTAACTCAGCTGTCTGAGGTGAGTCATGAGGATCTTCTCTGTCACAAAAACAAAATGACATTCTAGTCCAGAAGAATAAATATCATCTGACAGTGAACAAATGATGATAATTTTTTACAACCAAAAAATACTACTGCATTTTATAAATAGGAATACAAATGGTTTCTTTATTAAGTATATCTGCCTACTGTCTAGCTTCAGTTCTAGTCTTAAAAGTGAACTGTGTCCCGCCTTCTTTAAAATGACCAGTCACATGTGCCTTTCAAATGCTGTTTAAAAAATGCGACTTGATGTCTACAGTTATATTCTGGTCTTGTCAAGCAGGGGTGGAGAGAGGACTTCCACAGTATATCCATTCAGCCAAAGTGGTATGTTCTCTTCCCATCAGGCACAGGCCAATAAGCAGAGTTCTGTTCCTGCTGTGGTCTGTGCTCATGGACGCAGACCTGCATTAAAGCCAATGTAAATAATCTGCTGTATTCCACAGGAGGCCCTAAATCACCAAAACCCCAAGAGAGCCACAGGACCAGAACACTGTCCACATTCAACACACAGAGTGGCAGGTAAGTGAGTCTAGTACTGTAATACGGTATGGTGAAAGTATTTCATGTTAATACATAGACATACATATAATCTGTAGGCATCTGGTCATAGTTCACGACCAGTATGCACACTTGCAATAATTTTAGAAAGGTGTTTTACCTATGACACACCTTGCTGCCCGGCCATATCAGGAGAATTTTACATCCAAGATGAAAACTTAGAAAATAACTAATATTTATTTGTTGCAAATTAATAAACTGCAACATTTACCTTGCATTGAAAATATATACAAAAAGAAGCAAAGGCCTTTCCAATCACTTACTCAAACACCCAAATTACCCAAACTTCAATGTAATTACTTTCCCCAAAATGAGAAAAGAGTAGATGCCAACTAAAATTAAAAGGCAAGCATGCCAATATAATACTGGTTAAATACTAATATATTAAAAAAACATATCCATTCCATCTGTTCATCCAGTTTAATTTGATTGTTGAATTATTTCATGATTCTAATTAACATGCTTTATAAATACTGAATATTAATAAAATAATATATTTTATAGAAAATAATAATATTAAAACAACAGAATATTAGAGTTGCTAGTCATGTAATCAATAAAATGGTATTTCTAAACTTAAAAACATATTTCTAAACTTAATAGACAAATAAATAAAAAATATGATGTGCATACATATATTTAATAATGCATTTAACAGCGTTCGGGCTATATTACAAATTTCAACAATAAATAAAAGCATTTTATTATTAAAAGCTTCAAAAAAACTTACCAAACTAGTAATGTCCCTTCTTGCTTGTCTTAGTTGCTTTTTGCAATGTCCTTGTGTCTTGCATTAATCTGTCGGTTGGGAAATTTCTAAAATCTGGTGTTTTTAGACTGCTTCCTTCCCTGTGTGAGTCAGGAGCAGAAAGGGATCTAATTCAAATTGGGCACAAGTTTAGTAGTGAGCAGGGGAGAGAGACAGAAAAGGGGAGGCAGAGAGGTGGGAGTGGGGACTATTGAGTGCCACTAAGTGGCATTTTGATTGTTCGAATCACAACTTTAGACTGGGGTTGATAGGTTGCAGGGGTTGATTGACACATTATTCAGTTCTGGGCTGTAACAAGGTGCTGTCACAAAAATGTAAATTTTTTTGCCCTCTTTACCCACAATCATTGATTCTGTAAATACATTAAAAGCTCAAAGTGTGTCAAAGTGAGTATAACTTTTCAATTTTTGTGTGCATTTTTGCTTTAACAAAAATGAACACCTTCCCCTCAGCTAAAAATGTAATTAAAAAGAATTTACAGAGAGATATTTATATAATTTACATTACATTTACATTTAGTCATTTAGCAGATGCTTTTATCCAAAGCGACTTACAAATGAGGACAATGGAAGCAATCAAAATCAACAAAAGAGCAATGATATACAAGCGCTATAACAAGTCTCAGTTAGCTTAACGCAGTACACTTAGCAAGGGTTTTTTAAATAATATAATAAATAAAAAGAAATAGATAGAATAGAAAAAGAATAGAGCAAGCTAGTGTTAGAGGTCTTTTTGCTTTTGTTAATTTTATAATAAATGAAAAGAAAACAGATAGAATACAAAAAGATTAGAAAGCAAGTGTTATTTATTTATTTATTTTTAAAGAAAACAAGCAGCAAATGAATAGAATACTGGAATGAAATGTTATATCAATGTTAGTTAATGGATATGGTAGTCAGTTATATTTTGATATATATTTGTATATAATATATGTATATATATATATTAAAAAATAGGACAAATTTATTGGCATTAATCTGTCTTGGTTATTCATTTTCATTTGCAGCTAGTTGGTTTATCTTAATGTTTGTTTCATCTGAGATAATCATCAAAAAAATAAAATTGTACCAACCAACCCCAGTTTTCCCTTACCCATAATACATTTTTCATTCCAGTATTTTAGATCGCTAATATTATCTACCTAGGTCTTTTTAATTAGGTTTTTAATTTAACTTCACAAGAAACCAGAAGAGGTCATAGGGTTCATTGCTTTCTTGCTTCATGTTTGTTTACAATTAGAGTAGGGAATATCATAAAATGTGCATAGTTTATTAGTCTTTATCAGTTTGTGCTTCAGTTTCCTGTTTAGTACAGGTTTTATAGCTCTATTGTGGGCCTTTGGTGTGGTATATTTAGAGACACTGGTGAATCTTGCAAGAATCTCTCAACCAAATATCAGTCTACGTCTGATGGTGCTGGAATTTCACAGTTCAAACTTTAAAGTGATGACTCACCAACTGAAGCTGCTATTCTGCACGTTTTTGAAGTGTGAGATACACCTTTAAGACTCTCCTTTCCTTATACAGTATGTGAAGAAACTTGCTTTGCCTAATAGGCAGTTCATATCCTTTACCCAAACAAGTTGGTTATCTTGACTACGCAACTGAACTTGCTCGCTAAGGGAGCATAAATTCACTGAAACAATGTGATGGAATCCATCACTCATACTTAGGTTATATATGGTCAAGAAATGTGAAATTATATTGTTTTAAACCCATGAGCCCAGCCCCTTCTGTGCAAGGAATTTGTCACAGGAAGTGTAATAAGACTGCTAATTATGTAAGAGAAAACTGCAACGGCCAGCATTTCAGACATTTAACAGAGCAGAGATTCAGTAGAAGTTACATAAAATTGCTTGGTTACACTTTGAATGTTTTTTCCCCTCCTTTTCTGCCGATTTAACCATTTGTCTTCTTCAGATTGTTCTAGTAAACGTTTCCCACAGGTACTTTCTACACTGTAAAAAATGATTGTGATTTTAACAGTAAACGAATGTAAAAACAGTAAAAATGCTACAGTAAAAACCTGTTAACTGGTTAACAGTAAGTTTCCATACTATATTCAGTGAATAAATGTAATTACATTTAATTTGATTCTACTGTAAAATAATGTTAAAAATACGGTTTTTGGAAGTGAAAAAGAAAAAGTCATTGTATAATTTACAGTGAAAAAACGTAAATTGACACTCCCAGAATTCCCTGCATGACACTTCATATTTGATGTTTTTTTGTTGAAATAACATGTTTCTTTTTAGTTTGTTCTTATCAGTTGTGTACACTAGGGTTTAATCTTACATCTAATGTTGTTAAATTAATGTTTATTGCATTATTTCAGTATCATGTGTGTCACCATGATGGTGTTTAGTGTTTGTGTGAATGACACTGTGCACCT
>NW_015558570.1:82601-101575 GCF_001515605.1 Sinocyclocheilus anshuiensis | reverse complement strand
TTTGAGTTGAATTACTGAAATAAATGAACTTTTCCACGACATTCTAATTTATTGAGATGCACCTGTATATATACATAGAAGGTGCACAGTGTCATTCACACAAACACTAAACACCATCATGGTAACACACATGATACTGATGCAATAAACATTAATTTAACAACATTAGATGTAAGATAAAACACTAATGTACACAACTGATAAGAAAAAACTAAGAAGAAACATAGTTATTTCAAATATAAAATATGAAGTGTCATGCAGGGAATTCTGGGAGTGTCAATTTACAGTTTTTCACTGTAAATTATACATTTACTTTTTCTTTTTCACTTCCAAAAACCGTATTTTTAACAGCATTTTACTGTAAAATTACGTTAATTTTACAAAACTTTTACGTAAAATTTACAAACCGTAAATTGACACTCCCAGAATTCCCTGCACGACACTTCATAGTTGATGTTTTTTTGTTGAAATAACATTCAACATTTCTTAGTTTTTTCTTATCAGTTGTGCACATTAGGGTTTAATCTTGCATCTAATGTTGTTAAATTAATGTTTATTGCATTATTTCAGTATCATGTGTGTCACCATGATGGGGTTTAGTGTTTGTGTGAATGACACTGTGCAACTTCTATATATAAGTATTGTCCTCCTCAGCTCGCAGACAAGCTGTTTGTGATGAGCTTTAGTTCATCATGTGACTTTCTCATCACCACAAGTTTTTGGTGGTTATCAGTGCATTACAATGGTTCAAAACAGATTTTAGTACTTAAATATGTTGGTTTATTAACATTACATCAGTTAATGAAATACGGTATTTTATTGTGAATTTAGATTAAGTCTGTAATACCTAAAATGTTGCTACCATATTTTTTACGTTGAAGTTTTGGCAACCACAGCTGCCGGTATTTTACCGTAAATGTCACAGATTTTTTTTTACAGTGTACAGCCATATCTAAAATGTCTTGAGTAGAGACGGTACACCTCATTACACATGCAACAGAAACAAAACCTGCAATATATTCACATGTGTGAACTATAAACCATGTGTGTAAAACAGAAATTTGATTACCAGGAAAACCAAAACATTGTGTCTGGTCACACAAGCTGTGCTTGTTGATTCTCATACTAGCACATTGTTGCTCTGCGTACATTATGAATGAAACTAATAACCTTCGAGGTCTCATGAATGTCCATTCAGGTTTATTTCAAAATATACTGGGAAGTCAGTGAATTGCAGGTATTGTCTGCACTTAACGGTGAAAAGCTGACCCTTATAACATACTTAGTTTATAACAGTTGTAGTTCAGTGAGGAGTTTGAATGAGGTGGAGGATGTGGGTGAGTTCATTAGGGCCAGGATTTTACACGTCCCTGGATACTAGTTAACAGTCATGAACCGGAAAAGTGATGACATCATCTAAATGCCAATATTAATAGTATATGTGTTGTATTGCAGGTTTAAATGTTCTTAAATATAATTATTCTTTAATAATTCTATGTAAAAGAAAAATTTATTGTTTACACTACCAGTCAAAATTTTGAAATAATTAAGATTTTTAATGGAAAGAAGTCTTTTATACTGACCAATGGTTATTTGATCAAAATACAGTAAATAAATATTGTATTGTAATATTGTAGAATATTCATATTTTTGTTATTTTGATACACTACAACTACAAAAGTTTAGAAAATTAAATTAAATATTCAATTGGTCAAAAGTGACAGTAAATAAATTAATAATGTTACAAAAGATTTCTATTGCAAATACATGCTAATTTTCTATTCTTCAAAAAATATTGAAAAAAAATGCATCATGGCTTTCACAAAAATATTGAGTTTTAACATCGATAATATTAAGATATGTGTAAGGTATTATCATGTAAAATAAATAATAATGTTAAGAAAAATTGTAATATACAATTCTAAATTATATAATGTAAATGTATATAGAGATCCAGGAATGCATGCTCATGATTGTGATACAGCGTGTCTCAGAACATAAGTTGAAGATAAACTGACCTTTAAAGCTAAAAGAGATGTCATGACACAGTATTTCATTGTTCACAGCAGGAGCCTCTCTAAAAGTTCCTCTCTAAAATGAAAACGAGAAACACATATTCATCAGAGTGAACATGCTGGATTGCTTATTTTTCAGACCAGCATGCGGATGACATGGAAAAAAATAGCATTTTCTTTGAGGTGACAAATTTCAAGACAGTCAAGGACTGCTGATGCTTAATTTTTCTGCCTGAGATGAGGCTCGTCATGAGATGGAAATCCAGCTCTCAATAAAAGATTGAGAAACGCTGACATAAAGGACACAGTGTAAGAGATGAAGTGCACTAATGGCCCCCAAATTGGTCATAAAATGAAGAGATACACTTGAATCATGTCACAAATGGTAATATTAGACCTCGAACAACCACCAAACCTAAAATCTGTCCAATTTCTTTATGATTAATTCTTCCTCTTTGGTCAATCCTAGTGCAAGTGTTTTGAGCCGGCCTGTCTTCACATTTAGCTTTTGGCAAATGGAAGCATGATACATAGTGCACAAAAATTTCACTTTTACTGTTGGAATTTCATCCAAAAATTGTCTTGCATCCCAAGGCATTCATCGTCTCACATCCACTCTAAACACCACCACCACACTGTTACAATTACAAACCATGTACAAATGTACATTTTGTAGATTTGTAGATTTTCTTCTACGTTTTTGAAGAAAAAAAAAAGCAAAAGAAAAATAATTTTCTGATGTAAGCATCAAAACAATGCCCTACCGTATAATCCCCCACCCCACCCCCAACCCAAAAGAACCGAATGACATGCAATCAGTTGTGGCTGGGTTGTACATGCTGTAGTGAGTCAAACATAACTGATTGTCCGCTTTGATCCCAGCGCAGGTCTCGATCCCAAACTCTCATCACTCGTCCCAATATGATGCAGGGCCTGGATTTGAACAAGCTTGCTTTGACTCACTTCCCATTTGGCCTGGTCAACAGGGTATTGACACAGCTTTTCGTCGTCGGTTGAGGGGGGAAAGCAGTCTTTTTTACTGGGCTTCATTTAAATGAATGGAGGCATTATGGAGATGTCACAGCCGCGGACCCCTACTGCTGTATTTAAGCATTCAGTGACCAACTGACAGGTTACAGAGAGGTTATTTTTTAAACGTATGTATTAATATAAATGAATGCGCAGTGACATTTATGCAGCAAACGTTTTTTTCTTATTAATTTTTTTAATACAATTATTTCCTAAGCCAATTGCTTAGGATTTGCACAATTATTTAGGCTAATTAATTGATTTATTGTTTTTGTTGATTATTCATTTTTGATTTAGTTAGTTGTTTATTTAATAAAAGTATTATTATAAATATGTAGATAGTATTTGGCTGATGGACATTTCTACTTACAGTATCACACCAAAGTCATTTGCATACCACACTTGCATATTACAGCTATTAAAATAATCATTATTGATGTATAGATTCATATAGTTCTACATCACATTTAAAATTTAAACAATACAAGAGTTTAAATATTGTATTTTAGGTTTTTATATTTTTTAAATTGTATATTAATTTACTTTTATTATTATTATAAATAATATGTAGATTAATATTTGGCCTATGGACATTTATATTTATTTTTATAGTAGCATACTATTGTATTTGCATACTTTTTGATTATCACATTGTAAAGCCACTAAAATATGAATTATAGATGTACAGATATACTTCCATATTATATTTAAATTTTACACAGTACAATTAGTTGACATTTAAATATTATATTTTTGTTTGGTGCATGCTTTTTTAAATGACTTAAAGATCAAACAATAATTAGTCCCTTTCTGTTTTCTCTGTTTTTTAGTCTTTATTATCTGCTGATATCATTTTGGAACAAAATCTATTGTGAAAAGACGTGTTTCTATCACACGAGTCAACATTTCATGACCATTTCATTCCATATTTTTCCATCAGAGACACATATTTATGACATTAGAAACCGTAACCTTTTACAATCTCTGGACTCTGGGGAGACATCAGGCACCTCAGTGGAGCCAGAGCTGCTCTCTCAGTCTGGGCATCATTAAATAATCGCAAGTGTGTGAGTTTGTAGAGGTTTTCCCTATTAATCTGAACACTAATATTATATTGCAGTATAGAACAACCTCACATGTCCCAGCATATACAGCAGCTGAACACGTTCACCTTAAATGTAAATTAAGCTGAATTAACTCTTTGCTGTCTTTGAATTGAACTCAAAACAACTGCTTTGGATTGTGTTTATTTATAAAAGATTCATGTCAGATAAAAAATGGTTCACACAAAACACAAAATTGGCATAGAATGAAACAAAAATACTTTTTATATAAGGCCATGTTTTCACCATGGGTTCCCTTGAGAAACAACTAAACAACTTTGCTATAGCTACAAGTTTTTGCATATGTGATAACATGGTATTTGAGGATGGAAGTAGTGTATCATATTTAATACATGATTTATGGTTCACATGTATTTTTGCTGTGAAATCTTTACTGATTTGTATAAAATAAACATAAGAATTAACTTTATGGTAATATTTCAAGAGAAACATTTACTGAAACAACTTGTTTATTGCACTATATCCTTCTTTTCTACATCATGCTAAGATGTTTGTATCAAATATGATGCATCAGGCTTTTTTGGCCATATAAATAACATCTACAGCAAATTGCATATTTTTAAACGTTTTTTTTTCTTTTTACATCACGCCTATGATTTAGAGTTTCTTTTAGATTTATCTAAATGTACAATAAACTGTTCAATAATAATAATAAAAAAATCTAATGTCAGGCTTTAAATACTAAAGGATTGCGTTGTTTCGCCCGTCCTGTAGGTGGCAGTCATCTGTGTGTAGATTCCGTATCATCGAGCACGAAAGACAGCGCTTGTCAAATGTTTTCTGAAGGTAGGCTCAAACGGAGCTCCAGTTTCATTCTATCAGCAGATGAGGAAGTCAAGCACTGTCCGTGACCGAGTTCCACTTTCAGCAAGTAAGTGTCCTGTGTAGTGTGGACCGTGCCATGTCGCAGTCATTTCTGTGTATAATTTATTGCCGTATAGAGTTTGTAGAGTTCGTTTAAAGTTAGAGTTTAAACAAGGTCGGTTGAGTGATGGTTTGTTTGACTTGGCAACTGAATCTTCTAATGATGCGATGAGAGGAGGATGTTGTATTCATAATATGTTTTGCTCAATCACGCAGTTTCTGTCTGTAGCTCAAATTTGTCTTATATCTTGTCCTTTTACTCGTCATAATGTTTTATTGAATAGAAAAAGATGCATACGAGCTGTTAGTTATGAGGTACAGTGCACTGCATTCCTGCTTGACTTCTTTCAGTTGCTCCATCATCCAGCAGCATGGCATCTGGGCTCTGTGTGTCCTGGCCTCTTGTGACTACTTTTAAGGCGGTGTTAAAATGCAGCCATCAGTCTGACAGCTGCAGATCTGACATATTCTCTGTGGATCATGCTCTACTACTTGCATGACATGTTTGTTCATTGTGGTTAATTTGTGAGGTTGGTATGTGCCAGTTGCATGCAAGTGTCTTAAACTGTTTACAACTCTCAATTAATTAAAGTTGAGGGCCAAAAAAGGGATAGTTTAACCCCCCACAAAAAATTAAATAAATAACATAATAAAGAGAGAGAGAGAGAGAATTGCTTCCTGTATGACTTACTTTCTTTTGTGGGATATTGAACATAATTCTATTCTCTTCTCTACAGAAGAAAGTAAGTCTTACTGAATTTGACTGTGGGTGAGTAAATGATAGAAAAGCTTTTTTTTTTTTTTTTTTCAAGGAACAGGATTTTTTCAAGATGTTCCTAGTTTGATTCTACCTTCAACATGTTTAATATATTTTTTTTATTTAGCGGTATAATAGAATAGCAATGATTTTTACTATAGACTGATAATGATTAACTTTCTAGTTAATTATACACCATTTTAGACCAGTTATGCAATTTAGCACTCTTCATATTCTACAACTGCAAGCTCTTTTGATTTTATTTACATTTTATTGCTGTGCACATTATTAATTATTGTGCAATTATTAATACTTTCTGTCAATCATTCACTTTAATACTTTCACTTTCTTGCAATTAATTTGCATCAAGAATAAACCAAAACAGTTGTAACTTTAAATAAATGAATAAATTAGATTCTTCAAAATGTTGAAAAATATGGTTTGGTCTATGACATTTGTTATTTTATTGTCAACAAAAAATGCAAACCAAAACATTCATAACTTTAAATAAACCCATGAAGTTGGTTTGGTTTACTAAAGTCTTTGGCATTTATCATATTGATAAAAAAAAAAAGAAAAAGAAACATTTATAATTTTTCAATAAATAAATGACTTTTTCAAAATGTTGCGAAATTTGTTTTTATTTGCTAAAATATTTGACATTTTGTGAACAAAAACTAAAATGCAAACCAAAACATTCAAACTTTAAATGACTAAATAAATAAAATCATGTTTTTTTTTCCTAGAAAATCACTTGGTTATAGTAGCACAATAAATCATATGATCACGTTTAGTCATTTGGTATACAATTGTATTGCAGTGCTGCTGTTGTTCTCTTTATCTTAATGATAATCATTTATGACAGAAATACACTGTTAAATAGTGTCAATCCTCCCAATCATAATAAAAGCACTTTACAGGATATGATCCCAAAGGTCATTGGCTCTCTCCGTAAGTAGCTGCTGGACTGCTAGATTCATCATCACAGGATCATGTTGGCATGTTGCTGATATAAACTGGACAAACACCACTTTGGACCTCATTGACTTTTATTATATGGGCAAAAAAAAACAAAACTGAGACATTTTTCTAAATATCTTATTTTTGTGTTACACAGAATAAAGATTCAGGTTTGAAATGTCAAGAGAGTCTCTAAATGCCACCAAAATTCCAGCCCAGCAATGTCGGCTTAACCAATGGCATGAGTTTAGGGTGGAGCTATCTTTTTTTGACCAGTAGCAGATAAGGGTGTGTTCAGATTGTTTTTTTGCAATTCCAAAAATGTATAGACTGTATAGCTGTATAGACATAAACATAAAGAAATCTGTCCACTTAAGGCTGAAAAATTGATAAACACGATAGACATTTACATAGTGCATGTTGAATGTTACATACTTGGACATACTTACTTTGGCATGTTTGCTTAACACAAGATTGCACAACACAGGAGAGGCCCTGCAGAAGAAGGCAATGAGTTTCTGATCACTATGTTCAAATAGCACTCAAAAGACTTATGTTCTTATTATCTTGTAAGGATGTTGAACTCTGGTTGCTTTGTGGCTTTAGCTGTAAGTGATAGCATTTATTTATGAGTTTGTTTATTTGTGTGTGTGTGTGTGTTTTTCCTAACCCTGGTCGCTGTAGATCACAGGCTTCCTCTCAACTTAATGTTCCCTGTCAACACATCCACAGCGTGATGAGTTATCTTTGGATGCCGTAGACCTCAGCATTTGATCCAAGTCTCACCCCTCCCCCAGATTCACCTCTGCCAAGGGCCCGTGGCTATTATTGGGCCCTTGATCACATGCAAACTGTTTGCTATTTGTAGTTTGTAGTATTCTTACAAACCGTGGAACAAATTTGGACAGACACATCAATTCCATATCTGAACGGCTTGATGGGAGTTCAGACATTGTGTAAAAGTAGTCCTGGCAGAGTTTTGATTAAGCAGAAGTGCAGTGTTTGCTTAGAGGATAGCTAGCATGACCTATATCAGCATGGGTATGGAAATGTGATATGAAACAGCATATATATATCCAACGCTGCATGCTTTCCCTAGCAGTCAGCATATTGGAAGAGATGACATGACTTTGGAAAATGTAGGCTGAGTGTAACTGTAAGACTTGTTTATATGTTGTAGGATTTTTATTAGTATTATTACTATTTTAACTATTTTAAAACATCTGCAAAATGAATGAATGTGGTACAAAGAATGTGGTAACACTTTAGAATAAGGTTATATTATGTAAACATAAGGGCTCCAGACTAACATTTGAGAGCAGTGGCACCAGCGCCACTAAGTTCTACAGATGGTGGCATCAGGAGCAGATTTGGTAGCGCTTGGGGTGGTGTGCGGGAGTATTAAAATATAGATCATTTAATCATAAAATTACTATTGTTTTGCAAGTGCAGTTACTAATAATATTTCATGTTCATTTCTTGTTTATTTTTCTTTTGTTTATTGTTTATACACATTTGACAGTAAAGCACTAAGCTTGAGTTAAGATGCATACAAAATGTGCTTTTATTAACAACAGTAACGGTTGCAAAATCTAATTTTTATATAGAAAATGTATATATTCCACTCGGATTAAATGTACCATTATTCTTCTAGTATATGGAACTGACCAACTTCAGTGATTATGTGTGATTTAGTAGCAAATTGAAGAAAAGTTTGTTTTTCAAGGCACTTTGTGACTTTTCTTACTTCATACACAAAAAAGTGTAAAATTCTGACTAAATCTGATTTCTTGATGATTTGATATTTTATAATAGTGATTTTATAATTTAATTTAATTTTTTTTATTTAATTTAATTCAAAATATAGAGAAAAAGTAGAAATGAATGATTAATAAACCAATAAGTGCGCCTCTGCTGCTGTCTACTGGTTACAATTGTGATTTGATGTATTTTTTAAATTTTACATAAGTGTTTGTATACCACAGAGCATATTTTGGTCATCCCATTAAAAATAACATTCAAACTGGATCATTTTAGAGATTGAAAGTGCTAGAAATAGTGTGAAATGCTTCAAAGTAATTGAAAAGTGCTTGAATTCCTCTCTCAAAAGGTTGTACAAACCCTGAAATGAATAATGTAATACATTCGACTATTTCTACCACAACACCATGGTTACATTTAGCGTTACCGCTTCTGGTTTCCAGACGTAGCTATGTCAGTGCTGTTTATAACAGAGAATTCTGTGCAGAATTTGATTCTCACTAGATCTCGCAGCAACCTTGTCATTGTGCAGCGAATTCAAACGCTTCTCAATGGATCTCGCAGCACTGTTGTATCTGTGCAGTAACAGCAGAGGCGGACAAAGTACTCAACTCCATTACTTGAGTGAAAGTACAGATACTGCTGGTCAAATATTACTCCATTACAAGTAAAAGTTGTAAAGACAGATTTTTACTTAAGTACAAGTACAGAAGTACTTGCTTTTAAAAGTACTTAAGTACCAAAAGTAAATTTCCCTTTTTATGTCAATGCACTGTTTTATTATTGTTGTTTGTAATACTTGCTGCTACAGAGTAACGACTTTCAACTTCAAGGATCTTGATAGAAATGTAGTGGAGTGAAAAGTACAATATTTGTCTTTCAAATGTAGTGAAGTTAAAGTCATAAGTTCCCAGAAAAAATAATACTCAAGTAAAGTACAGATACTCAAAAAGTGTACTTAAGTACAATACTCAAATAAATGTACTTAGTTACTGTCCGCCTCTGAGTAACAGTGTCGCGAAATCAACTTTGGCTCCAGAGTAAAGCTGTTCTGAGCTCGGACAAGTTTGTTTGCGTCGCGGTGCGAGCTGATAAACGGTCCGTGCTGCGCAGCTGAAACGTAGCGCGGTTTAGTTTCGCTTTCGTTTGCCGTTTGTTGGTTCTCAAATGCAACAGAAATGGCAGCGCTTATGAGTTGGACAACGCGGTGGTCGCGCCAGTGCGACCGCTCACAAAAATTGGCAGAAAAAATGGTCGCAGTCTGGAGCCCTGATAACATAGTTAATGCAATAGCTAACGTTAAATAATATTGAACACTGAACAGCAATTTTTCAGCAATTATTAATCTTGGTTAAAGTAAATCCCTGCATATACTAGTTATGTTGAGGAAATTAACATTTGTTTATTAACATTAACATTAAACGAAAATGAACAATGCACATATGCATTATCATTATCCTAAACCAATGAATGCTTTAAATTATGTTTCTATTGTTAGTTCATGATTCCTGCATTAAGTCAAATATGCTAAGGTAAAATTGCAAAGTTGTTTAATAATGCTTCATGAATACATTACAATATTTTACACTGTTTACATAATTTACACTACTGTTCAAACGTTTGTTGTTGGTAAGATTTATTTATTTTTAAAGAAGAGAAATAAAGACATCTGTTATACTCACTAGGGCTGCATTTATTTGATCAAAAATACAGTACAAACTGTAATAGTGTTTTAAAATAACAATTTAAAATAACTTTTATATTTCTGTTTCTATTTAAATTATATATTTAAAATGTAATTTATTCCTGTGATGGTAAAGCTGCATTTTCATTACTTCATTACAGTCTTCAGTGTCACATGATCCTTCAGAAATCATTCTAATATGCTGATTTGCTGCTCAAGAAACAATATTTAAATATAAACCATACTCTTTGATGGATTGAAAGTTTGAAAGGAAAGTTTGAAATCTTATAAATGTCTGCACTGTCACTTTTGATCAATTTAATGCATACTTACAAAGTATCAATTTCTTATATATTGTGTGTTGGCTCTTTATTGCAGGTAAGAACAGGAATGAATTTTGTGAGAGAAATTAATCAAGGTGAAATCATAACATGTTCCTGGTTTCTGACTGGATTACACACCTCATCTATGCAATGTTTCCACCACTGAGCTTCAGCACGAGATGGTATGCTGGGAATTTGGCTGTTTGACAGAGACTCGACAGAAATGTCGAAGTCAAGTGGACTTCCCCGGCTCCTGATTGGAAGTGAGGGTGGTGAGAGCAGAGAGCTGGATGAGAGAGACACGAGGAACATCTCAGGACATTACGGGGAGGATGAGGAAGAGGTACAGAAAATGTTTCATGGATGGATGAGCTTTTTTATTTTTATTTTTATTTAGTGATGCTCATGTGCTATCTTCTTCTATTAGCCAGAGCGTCAGATTGTGGTGGGGATCTGCTCCATGATGAAGAAATCAAAATCCAAACCAATGACTGAGATTCTGGAGAGGCTCTGTAAGTTTGAGTACATCACCGTGGACATTTTTCCAGAGGAGGTTATACTCAATGAACCGGTGGAGAAGTGGCCGTTGTGTGACTGCCTCATTTCCTTCCATTCCAAAGGTATCTGACATCACACACAGTTTCACACGCAATCAGCTTGAAATCTCGATGTGACATATTGTCTCAGTATTATTAATGCTGCCTTCAAAACATAAATTAATTACATTTAAAATTCTATTAAAATATAAAACAATCATTTTGAATGACATTACAGTTTTTACTGTATTTTTCGTCAAATAAATGCAGCCTTGGTAAGCAAAAGAGACTTCTTAAAAAAGAAGTGACAGCCCCAAATTTTGATGTTAATTGATGCAAATGGATACAATATTTTTTTCTCCTCTTGAAGGATTTCCCCTTGACAAAGCAGTAAATTATGCCAAACTAAGAAACCCCCTTCTTATCAATGACCTCAACATGCAGTATTTCATTCAAGACAGGTGTGGCAAATCTTTCTCTGAAATATTCTTGACAAGCAAACCCTGTTATGAGAGTTGACTGGGACATATAACTCTGTGCTCACGGCTTTAGGAGGGAAGTGTACAGGATTCTACAGGAAGAGGGCATTGATCTTCCACGCTACGCAGTGTTGAACCGGGACCCTGACAGACCAGAGGGTAAAGATTATTACCTTGGTCATAACTTTGAAGAATTTTCCTGCATCCTTCAGAGTGAAGCGTGGCACTGTTCATTTACAAGCGTGCAGCTCATGATCCCGTGTTTTCAGTGTCTCAGATAGGCTCTGTGTTATTTTAGTGTCATTGATATACTATTATAGTTTTGTTAATATATTTAAATTACATTTTGTTTTTAAATTTTCTGTTTAAATTTTAATTAAAGTTTTAGTTATTTTGTTGAGTTTTTGTCCTCATATATAGTAACCAGGATTGTCATTTTTGGGTCAACCGTCCAAAAAGTTAGTCATCTAGTTAGTTTTTCTTCAATAATTTAAGTAAGACTGATTACACCTTGTCTATATTTGTTTTCTTCCGTATTTATGTTTATGTTCATTATATGTGTTGTTGTTATTCTGTCTTACATGCTTAAACTGTACGACATTGCTTTCTATCTGCCTTGTATTTTTGGTCTTGTAGCCTACTTATATGTGATGGAAATAATAATAATAATAACTAGTTCTTAAGAACATAGTACATAGACTATGTTTATGAAACTGGCCCCAGAATCTTAAATATATTTTTTTCAATTACTTTTTTTTTCTTTGTTGAACTTTTACACTGTTGTTGTTGACGCTTGTACAGAATCGCTCAATGAACTCGTTCCCTAGTCCCTAGCTATATAGTGAACATCATGCTGCGTACTGTAGTGCAGAAGGGCATAGCGGTGATTGCGCTGCATCTGGCGCCATCTAGTGGCGGATTCACGAACTGACCGAACTACTACAGCACTGTATGTGACCCTGCAGCACAAAAGCAGTCATAAGCAGCACAGGTATATTTGTAGCAATAGCCAACAATACATTGTATGGGTCAAAATTATACATTTCTCTTTTATGCCAAAAATCATTAGGATATTAAGTAAAGATCATGTTCCATGAAGATATTTTGTACATCTCCTACCGTAAATACATCAAAACTTAATTTTTGATTAGTAATATGCATTGCTAAGAACTTAATTTGGACAACTTTAAAGATGATTTTCTCAATATTTAGATTTTTTTGCACCCTCAGATTCCAGATTTTCAAATAGTTGTATCTCAGCCAAATATTGTCCTATCCTAACAAAAAAAATGGACCCTTATGACTGGTTTTGTGCTCCAGGGTCACATAGCAAACGAATGATTATTTCATATGTCAAAGTTGTTCCTTTTCCAGGACATACAAATAATCCTATATAAATATGATTGTAAAAAGATGCTGTAAGCATCAATGTTCAGTCTTTCAGCACCCAAAACACATCAGCAAACTTATAAACACGGAAAACGAATGAAACAAGTCAAATTAATTATACAGTGCTTTTCATAAAACATGAAAACAGCTTTACAGATATGCATAATGCTTATAATACTACTTTAATGCCTTAAAGTCCGTGCCAGATTCGTGATGAACAAAAGTAGTAAGTGTAGCCTAAGTTACTAGTTTGACCAGTTTCACCTGTTTCAGGTTTCACCAGTCTTTCTGGGCAGCAGGTCACACTCACAACATTTACAGTTTCATCTCTTAACATCTTTTAATATCTCATTTGAAAACCCATCTATTTTTTGTTTTGTTTTTTTATTTATCTGTTATTTGTTTCCCATGTTTTGTCGTTCTGTAATGCATTTGTAAAGCCTCCATGGGTTTGTAAAACGAAGCTATACAGTTACTATTAATTATTATTATTATTTTTAATATGTTATATATTTATTAAGTTTTATAAAATATATAATAAAATAAGTTGTAAATAAGTGTATTTATGTTTAATTTTATTTCATTTTTTATTGTTTTAGTTTTAGTTCATGATAATAACTCTGTCTTTGCATATTTAGTTTAGGTGGCATTTGGAAACATTCCCAAGCTTGTAATGAGGAGCACTTATAACCTGGCAACAAAAATTTTCAACAAAAGAAAAGCTTTAATGGCTCCTTGTGTTTTTCATGAAAATAAAACTTGAAGGTTTAACATTTGAAAATAAAGAAATTAAGACAGATATTAATGTTGTCATTTTACAGCTGAAATACAACTATTATTATTAAATACTCATTTTTGTCGTAGTAATATTTCTTACTTTGTTTAATATTTTTATTTTGTAATAAGAATCGCGACAACAACTATCATTATTATTTTATAGTCATATTATATAATGTAAAATTTTGGCCAAATTGTGTAGCCCTACAAACAAGCACAGCAAACCGAGCTTTAAATCTTAATTGCAATTTTTATCAGAGAAATTGCAATAAAAATTTTTTCGCCACATCATGCAGCCCTAATATGCTTTCCTTTATGTCATTTCAAATCCAGATGCTGTTTTCTTTTTTTTGGGTGAACTGTTCCTTGAAGTTCCTCATAGTGTATACATAAATAGCCTCTGTATTGCAAAAGATTGTGACATTTTGACTTTGCGACATCAGAATGTAACCTGGTGGAGAGCGAGGACCATGTGGAAGTGAACGGGGAAGTGTTTCACAAACCCTTTGTGGAGAAGCCTGTCTCCGCCGAGGACCACAATGTCTACATCTATTACCCAACCTCAGCCGGCGGTGGCAGCCAGCGTCTCTTTAGAAAGGTACAGTACTGATAGCTTCTAATAACTTCAGAATTGTTTGGTGTGGAGCTCAAACTGTCCATCCTATAGATTGGCAGTCGGAGCAGTGTGTATTCTCCCGAAAGTACAGTTCGTAAGACTGGTTCTTACATCTACGAGGAGTTCATGCCCACAGATGGCACAGATGTTAAGGTACATATGTATTTCATGTCAAGACACTACTGTATGTAGTGGCCGGATAGTTTGTTTATTCCTGATGGATGCTTTAGGTTTACACAGTCGGACCTGATTACGCTCATGCCGAAGCCCGTAAGTCTCCTGCTCTGGATGGGAAAGTGGAGAGAGACAGTGAGGGGAAGGAGATCCGCTATCCTGTGATGCTCACCGCAATGGAGAAGCTTGTGGCCAGAAAAGTGTGTCTTGCATTTAAGGTGAGCCTCACAAAAGAAATACACAGTGTTTTCTCAGCTGTAGGTTAAGAGTGATAATGAATGTGTTTTTTGTCTCATAACGTCTTTCCAACCCAGCAAACAGTATGCGGTTTTGACCTCCTCCGAGCAAATGGTCACTCTTTCGTTTGTGACGTTAATGGCTTCAGCTTTGTAAAGAACTCCATGAAGTACTATGATGATTGTGCCAAAGTCCTGGGGTAGGTGAGGCCGTGTTGCTGTCTTGTTGTCTTTGGTAACTCGAAAATCTCATCATCATGCAATTTGTACTACAGAACCACATACAGTGTAACACCTTTTTTAAAGTAGTAAATAAAACAGATTTTTGGAGTACATTTTAAAAGAAAGTATTATTTCAGTCTTTACACTTCAAAATTTCAAAATTCAATTTGATTCTTGCCATTTCTTTGTAGTTACGTGTGAAATTTATTTGCAATTTCTGAGTGGAAAGTAAATCCTAGACCAATTTTTTTTTTCAGTGTAATATCAAATCATTTGGCCATTTCTTTAAAATTCAACACATGCTCATCAAACTAACATTCAGTTTTATTTCTCTAAGCTTGAAATTTAAAATGCATCTCTTCTGAAAAAACATCTTAATTTTTTAGCTGACCACCAACCTAAACTAGCTAAATACTTGGCAGGCTGGGAGCTAAGACCAGCTTAACCCAGAGAAGACGAGCAAAACAGCAAGTTTTTAATTTTTTTTTATTTATATAGTGCTTACTACAATACGGGTTCTTTCAAATAAGCTTAGCAGTAATAAACAAGTAAATAATTGTATTAATGTTGCAAATTTCCTTAACTATGAAACAAATACAATTTCAGCTTTAAAGCTGCTCTAAAAAGACAATAGTGCCATTATCCAGTTCAGTTTAGTCCAGTGTTGATTCAATTTATTTCATTAACTGGGTAAATATTTCAAAGTTTATTAGTTATAAAGCAAACTCAGTTCAACTATAAAGCAGCTCTACAGAAAGCAATAGTGTCATTAGTCAGCACAGATGTATTCATTGCTATGTTAAAAGGTAATTTCTAGATATTTTAGCTCACATTTGATGTCTTTCCTTCAGGAACATGGTGATGCGAGAGCTGGCTCCTCAGTTCCACATTCCCTGGTCGATCCCCATGGAAGCAGAAGACATCCCTATCGTCCCAACTACCTCAGGAACCATGTGGGTGTACCATTCTTGTACTAAGAATGCATTTCACGGTTTCTTAGGTTTTTATTGTGGATTCTGGATTATTAAAACCAATGAGGTAGAATTAAACGCTTACAATGAGTGATGTTGCTTTTAAAATATGTCATCTCTTGTCTGAAGGATGGAACTCCGTTGTCAGGAATGCCCTGTAAGTGACAAATTCTAATAGGCTGCTTTCACACTAGCTAAATATGGTAATCTGAGTGCTTATATTTAATAATTTAAATTAAATAATTAAAAACTTAAGTGGTCAAAGTTAATTAATTAAACAGAATAGGGATGTTCATTTGAACCGTTTAACCGGTTAACCGACCGTAAAAATTTTGACCGATTAATACAATCGGTTAAACGGTTTTAAAAGTCATTTAATTATTTATCTTCTCAGTAATTTATTAAAATATTGAAAAAGGTTTGCTGCATGGTTAAAATACGCTAAGCGTATAAAAAATTTGTATTTAGGGGAAAAAAACATAAATCGCGTACAAGTCGCATTTTATTATTTCATTCAGAAATAGCCTAGGCCTAATGCCGACACGAAATGTTTACAAACATTATAATAAACACTGTAAACAAATCCTTTCAATTAACAGTAGCCTATTTAGAACAGAACAAGAATTAAAAATATAAGAAGCTATAGCAATATAAAAGACAAGCCAAACAAATTAATTTAGGCTCAAACGAAACTGAAACCAACGTTGGGTCTCTCATTCGACACAAAATCAAATGTTTCCGTATTCGCGATGTATTTGCATGGCAAATTATTATTTATTGTGTACTACACTCGCGTTCCAATATGTAGGTCAGTGCTGCCCTCACCTGCAGCTTTCTGAGTGTGAGCAAAGCCCAAATGACCGCCATCTTACTGACAACCAGGGGCCTGAGGAGACGGGGACAAAAAAAACAATTTCATCCGGCTGAAAAGGACCGATAAAAAAATATCTGTGATACTTAACATTTCATGTTAAAACTGATAATCAATTAATGCCCATTGTTAAAGACCTTTAACATTTTTTCTGGATGAATTAAAAAAATAAAACTAAAATCTATAGCCTATATTGAAAATGAAGGCTTTACAACAATATAATATACAGCATGAAAAATAGAGAGTCATTTTGAGATTTGGCAATTACAATACTGTTCAAAATGTTGGATCAGTAAGAGTTATTGAATTTGTGTTTTGGATTTTTTTCGGTAAGTAACATGCTTACCAAAGCTGAATTTCTTTGATTAAAAATACAGTAAAAACTATAATATTGTGAAATATTACAATTTAAACCATTCAGAACACAACAGCAAAAACTGGAAAAGTTATTGAGCACATTTTACACAAAGTGCAAAAATCTAGTTGCCTCTACTAGGGACAACGTGACAGTATCATGACACAAGCCTTATAGTTGAGGATAGGAGAACAATTTAATACAAAGTAGGGATGAATCAGAAAAGAGTTATATGAATTGCAATCTTTTGGGGAGGTTGGAGGATTAGCCCTAAATTTTGCTGTTAATTTTAATCAAGTTGATACTAACTGCCACTCTTAGATGCTTTATACATAAATCATGTACATACAGAACATGAGGAGAGCATAAGACACAGAGCAGGGGGACCAAAGAAAATTGGAACATGTTGAAACTGGGATAAAGGACACAGGCCTCCGCACAAGACGTAAGGATGCTTGATCAAATAAGCGAAACCCATGCTGGATATTCAACTGGAGAGTCATCTACCAATTGTAAGAGCTCCACTTCATAATGAAACTGATATAGCAATACTACAACATGCAAACACATGTAGACTAATGCTACATGTAGAATATTAATACATAAAAGAAAATGTAATAGGATTATAGGAAATAGAAGGCCATTTTATTCAGACCACCAATATATTTGCATGAAGAGAAAGATGTACAACATATATTACAAATTTGATGCACTTTCACTTCTGGAGTTTTGTTAATTAATACATTCAATTTCTATGACACAACATATTTTACACAACAAGTGTGTGTATTACACTCAGTACTCAAAATTGAAGGACAAACAGGTGGTTATGTAGAAAGAATAACCTGTACTACATAGAAGTGTAGTTTGTGGAGGTCTTATTAAATTTTCCTTATACTAAGATCTTTTGTTCCATCAAACTTCCCTGAGAGATTCCTTTGGGGGGGAAAAAACAAGGTAAAGAGTAGGTAAGAGTCTTTATGAGCCTATCGTTCAAAAGTTTGGGGTTGGTAAGATTTAAAAAAAAAATTAATTAATACTTTTATTCAGCAAGGATGCATTAAATTTATCAAGCGTTCTTTTTCAAATAAATGCTCGTTTCTTTAAACACTGATTAAAAGAAATGTTTATATTAGGGCTGTCAGTCGATTAAAATTTTTAATCTAATTAATCACAGGGTGCTGCGATTAATTAATCTAATTAATTCAGAAACGAATCACCGCTGTGTTGCTCGGAGACCCACAACAGTTCTGCTGTGGCTTTAGGCTATAGATAATATATTCACACAATATTGTACTTAAAATATAACAATATTCATTTATTCATGCTCTCGCTGCTCGTGTGATGTCGCTTATCATATGAGATAAATATGAGCCAAAAACTCATACAGGGGTATTTTTTTGCCCCAATATCTTGAATTTTAGAGCATAACTTCGTTTATGGAGTTGTTGCTCTGCATCATATTTGTCAACAGTCAACTGTATGAACTGTAAGATGACGTACAGGTCTGGGTGCGCTGACTGTATTTTATTATGATAATGAACAGGCTGCATTGTCAAGGTAGCAATGCTTAACTGGCGCAATCACTTGAATTTTTTCCTTCTAACAGTGGAAGAAACTACTCCTTTTAGTCCCAAAGATAATCGGAATTGTAAAAGGTTTGCCTTTACCTTTTTTCTGCTGTCTGTTTCCTTTCGCGCAGCACAAAAATGAACTGAAACTTTGCGTACTAGGCTTGTTGCACAGTTTTTCTTTCATTTTCTTAATTTATTATTTAAGTGTATATGCCTATTTATTCGTTATATATATTAGGGCTGTCAGTCGATTAAAA
>NW_015558570.1:76298-81628 GCF_001515605.1 Sinocyclocheilus anshuiensis | reverse complement strand
TATATATATATATATATATATATATATATGTACTGTATATATACAGTATATATGTGACCTAGCCTATATATAGCCTAGCTTTATGTTTTTCTCCACTCGCACTCGCAGAAGCGCTGCAGGTGCGTGATGTGATATGATGACCATGTGAATCCTCATGTTCTGTTGTTTGCTGCTTTTTGCGCATGTAAAATGAATCCCCGGGAAGCTAATTGTTAGTATTTTTAACAGGTCACAGACACTTATCCTTTCTAATTTAATTCAATTCTAATTAAAAATAATCTTGTCGGTTAACGGTTAACAGTCGGTTAACGAGCGTCGGTTGTCGGTAAGGAAAAATAACCGAAATGAACATCCCTAAAACAGAATTGAACTGAATGGCAATTTATAGGATTCACTTCTGCATTTAAATTGGTTGTCACATGGTGCCTGGGTCAAAGTTGTTTATATGATTGAAGTATTTTATCTTCTGGTTATTTCCATTTCTCTCAGGTTTTTTGATTTGTTTGAGAAATATGGTGGCTATAAGACCGGAAAACTCAAGCTGAAAAAACCAAAACAGCTCCAGGTGGGTCTATTTTGAAGTACAAGTGATCTATGTGGTTAATTTATTTTTATGACAAGTGCTGCTTGTTCTGTAGATGCAAGAACCAACATAATATTTCAGTTTCATAACAGGTTTGCCTCCATCCTAATGATTTACTTTGTATAAGGCCAGGAATTTGAACCACAGGGTCAAAGGTCAAACAGGATTGAGCTGTCTTTTTTTAAGACAGATGTAGTGTTATGCCTGGAATGCTGCAGCCATGAGACCCATCAGCATGTCATGCACATGTGCATCTGTTGGGTTTTGTGTGAAAATGAACCGTGTGGACAGTTGATTTAGGCTTTGGCCCATTTGATCTTATCTGTGACAATGTGCAGTTGTGATTTGTACATCATTATGAAAACCTGAACACTTTATTTGATGTTTTACAGGAAGTGCTGGATATTGCTCGTCAGCTGTTGGCAGAACTGGTCCTACATAATGATTGTGAGATTGAGGAGAAGAAATCCAAACTAGAACAACTGAAGACGGTTCTGGAGATGTAAGTAAACTGTTCAAAAGTTCGATAGCTGTGAAACCAAACCCTCTGTTTCCAACCCTGTGAGTTTATGGAAAGCTACTGTACACACACCATCATCTCATCTCAATAATTTGTTAAACATGTTGGATTCCTTCTGTCTATTGTTTATGCCTCACTTCTCTTTTCACATCCTCGGGCACAAGGTCTTGCTGAAAGTATAATATTTTCCAGATATATATTGTATTTTTGATTAGCTTCACTAGTAGGCCCTCACGGAATGTGCACAAATGCTTGCATATTTTCTACACATTTTATCAGTTTAGCCAAAATGGAATAACTGGAATGAAAATAATTATCGGTTACTTTTAAAATTAAAATGTAAAATAAAATAAAAAAAAATAATAATATTATAAAATAATTTGAAATAAATATTTGAAATAAAATATTTAAAAAGTTGCAAGTAACGAGTTTGATGTACATGAAAATTTTGTTTTATTCTCAAATGTAACATCACTGTTAATGGTTACTAAATAAGCTAACCTCAATACATTTAATTTTAACTAGATATACATCAATATTTCAATTTTGCTCAATACAGAGAAGCCGATAATTAATTGTTCATGTTACAGTCAATACCGATAAATGGCGAATATTAAAATTCTGTACTTTTTTAAAATTTAATTAGATAAAAAATAGAAGGTATCACCACATTATAATGTACAACATGATATGCATTTTGAGATTTGCTGAAGTTTACATTTAACAGTTGTTTTTTTTTAATTATTAGATTTTTTTATAGGTTGACTTTATTTGCCCAAAGGTCAAAATGTAAAAATAGTGGAAATGAGCATGTACAATTAAATGTAAAATTAAATATCCAATATTGACCACTACCGATAAAAAAAAAAATCTCTAATATTGGCTGGTTAAAGATATGGTACCGATATGTTGTGTCTCCCTAGTTGTACCAGTGAAATTTAGGTGGGAGATTTAGTGTCTTTAGAAGGCAAAATCACAAAGGAAAATCAATTAGTAAAGTTTGCGGAATCAGCACAATCAGACTTGATGACACACACACAGCCAAAACTTACATTGCTGTCATATTTTCTAGTCTTAAACATTATGAATACTTATTTCAGGAGAAACCTGATATTTAATGAACAGCTGAATGTATGAAGTGTGACCTTGACTCATTTGCTTTCTTAGATGTCTTCATATGGATGAGTTTCTTAACTTCATTCCTTTTCTCTTTCTTCTCCTCTTTTTGTGTCCCTCTTTGTGTCCTGGCCGTTCTCTCCAAAGGGAATCCAGCCTGAATGATAATCAGTGCGCACCCTCTTATCCCCTGTCTCTTTAGAAAACAGGCAAAGTGGATCATAACCCTCATTAACCTGAGATCTTGTCCAAATTACTGACACTTTAATGAGGGCTCCAAAATTGACCGTACCTTGGAGATGAAACCCTTTTGCAATTCTGTGTGGCATCTGCATGCCATTCTGATAGTGTTTCTAATCTCTCACGTTCCCTCACTTTCTCCAGACCCCTCTCACCGAGTTGATTAGGTGCCTCAAATGAGGCACCTAATCAACACATTATCGGTTGTTCGGGGTCATAGATTTACTAGGAAACAGATGCCTGGGGAAGTGCTTTACTTTGGGATGATTAAACATAATGCAGAAGAGCAAGTTCACTCCAGAGTCAGTTTCTGGCCAGTGAGATGAAGAGCCACCTTTAGACCGGGTTTAGACAAAGTTGTATCAAATTAGAAATATTCTAAACTACAGATACACTGATATTACAATTCTGGCCGATATTAATGAGCCGAAAATTATTTAGATATTATGGGTGATAACTGATAATTGGCCAATATTAAAATTCTATTTTGTAAAAAAAAAAAAATGATAAAAAATGATTTCTAAATAATTAATATAAATAATTAGAATTATTAGTTTGAAATAAATATTACTATTATTTAACATTGTTTAAATAACAATAATATAAAATAAAAATCATATTAATAATCAATAATGGCCAATATATACAATATTAACATATACCAATAAATTCTCTAATATTGGCTGACAACCGATATGGTAATGATTAGGGATGTAGCGATTAACCGCGAGCCGGTTGAAAATCGATTTAAATATGTGACGTTTCAAATCAGTTGAGATGCTAAACAAATCAGATTCAGTTAGGGGTAGGAGTTTATATGAATGTATATCTGAGGGGAACTTACTGTCTTTCGATGGTATTTTTTCTTTTCATCTTGCCTCTGTGTAATGCATATTAAAGTTCATAAGTGCAGCGCTGCTTTGTTTACAGCGGAAACCAAAGAAACGCTTTAAGCGCCACCTGCTGGCAGAGAGTGAATCTGCGCCTCATTCAGCTCTGCTGTTTCTGTTTCATTATTTTTTATTTTTATATTTTATATTTTTTATGTATAGTTTCACAAAACTGAAGTCAAACCATTCTGTTTTTGCTTCAAATTTCGAAATTATACAATGTAATTTAGATTAAAAACTGCTCATGTTGCATGTATGCAGCATCTTTGTTTGGATCATGATTAAAACGCAGTGGTTGCCTCTAATTTTAAATGGAAAGAGCACAGACAAAGCCTTAGTTTGTTTATATGAAGAGATTTATTTTATTTGTGTTACTTATTTATTTGATTTGGGTCTTGTTTTAACATTTCAATTTAATTTTGTCATTTACATTTACATTATATTTAAATTTAGTCATTTAGCAGATGCTTTTATCCAAAGCGACTAACAAATGAGGACAATAGAAACAATCAAAACCAACAAAAGAGTAATAATTTACAAGTGCTATATTAGTATATTATTATAGTGCTATATTTCAATTTCACAAAAAAACGTACATTATTTTGTCCAAGCAATAATAAAATGACACATTTAATTTATAATTTGTCTTAAATCTCATTTTGTTAAAAAAAAAAAAAAACCGTGAATCGAATCTTGAAATCAAAATCGTGAATCGAATCGAATCGTGGGTTGGGTGAATCGTTACATCCCTAGTACTGATTTATTGTGCATCCTTTGTCTAAACCTGAAAACCTCAAGGTTGGACTGAAAAGAAATCATGTAAAAATGATTTTTTTGCTTCAATTTCTTATTTATTGTTCCCTAAATTTTTACACTATCGTTCGAAAGTTTGGGGTTGGTCAGATTATTAAATTTTTTGGAAAGAAGTCTCTTATGCTTACCAAGGTTGAATATATTTGATCAAAAATAAAGTAAAAACAGTAATTTTGTGAGAAATTGTTACAATTTAAAATAGCTGTTCTATTTAAATATATTTTAAAACGCAATTTATTCTTGTGATGTCAAAGCTGAATTTTCATGTGTCTTTCAAACGTCTTTACTGTCACTTAAATCACAATTTAAGGCATCCTTAAATTGTAAAAGTATTAATTTCTTTAAAAAAAAAGAGGTCTGACCGGCCCCAGACTTTTGAACATATTAATGCTTTATATTAAAGATATTTTAAAACATTTTTCATTAAATTATAGTATCCAACCATCCAGAATGACCCGCTCTCTGCTGTGTTGTGTAACCTAAAAACGTGACACTGTTGCAGATGCCATGTTTTATTCCTCCCAAAGCGTGTCATTCCTGTAGAGACTGTCCTGGTATGGCACAGATTAACCCCTGCCAGCTTGGGAAGGTCACTCGGATACATGTTTCCAGAAACATGGAGACAACAGAGCACCTGCTAGTGGTTTGAGCCCAGTGCTATGTTTGATGCGTGCTGTCTGTGTTGTTCAATGGGAGAATGCTCATTAAGAGGGGATGGTATGTTTTATGTCCCCCGCCCCATGTATTGTCTTTCAGGTATGGCCATTTCTCAGGGATCAACAGGAAGGTGCAGCTGACCTACCTGCCAAATGGGCAGCCCAAAGCATCCAGTGAGGAGGAAGGTATGTGTAATATGTATGTAATGTACAGTGGGTACGGAAAGTATTCAGACCCCCTTAAATTTTTCACTCTTTGTTATATTGCAGCCATTTGCTAAAATCATTTAAGTTAATTTTTTTTCCTCATTAATGTACACACAGCACCCCATATAACAAAGAGTGAAAAATTTAAGGGGGTCTGAATACTTTCCGTACCCACTGTATGTTGACTCAAATTAGCTGTTGCTGTTTTGTCACTTTTGACCTCTCTGTGTCTATGGCAGACGTTCTGAAGGAGTGTCCATCTCTACTGCTGGTGCTGAAGTGGGGTGGTGAGCTGCCGCCAGCGG
>NW_015558570.1:71432-75103 GCF_001515605.1 Sinocyclocheilus anshuiensis | reverse complement strand
TTTGGCCTCTCTGTGTCTATGGCAGACACTCTGAAGGAGGGCCCGTCTCTACTGCTGGTGCTGAAGTGGGGTGGTGAGCTGACGCCAGCGGGTAGAGTTCAGGCTGAGGAGCTTGGACGAGCCTTTCGTTGCATGTACCCTGGAGGACAAGGTATAACTCTACATATGCACCAGCCAGAAAGCTGGCCTAATAAACTGGATAAAAATACAGTGGCCCTAAAAAGTATTTTGAAAATGAAGTCACTCTTAACAGTAAGAAAGCTGCTTGGTTTGATATATTGTATCTAATGCAATGACATTCAGACATTTTTAAGTGTGGCTTAAGTGTCTATGTACTTTTTGGGGCTCCTGTATGTTTTTTAATTGGGCAAATAATATAGAATCTGAGAGTTCTTTATTAATTCCGGGGCCAGTTTTACATAGCGTCTTAGTATTGAAGCTTTAAAATTACGGTTTTCCCAAAATTTAAATCACTTTATATATATTTAAAATATTCATTAAAATATCCTCATACAGTTTGAATAGCCTTAGATCTAAATCCTTAAAGTGTTTGTGTGTGTGTGTGTACTTCAACTTATACAATTATATTACATATTACAGATATATTGTGATATTAATATTATATAAATTATAATATTATAGATAATAAGACTTACAACAAAGCATTTTTGTCTCAAGAAGATTTTCGTGAATCCAGTTGTTTACAAGAACAGTTGTTTTGCTCCCTTTGCATGAGGTCATGATACATTGGATGCATTGACAATATATTGTGTCTGTTTTTAGGTAGTGGGGCAGTTATGCAGTTTTTCAAAGCTCATAGCTTTGGGCAGGAAACCTGTTCCACCTGCTTGTTCAGTGGGCTTGGTGTACAAAAGCATGTAGGGGCAGGACTTGGGAGGAATGAATACTTACTTTACCTCAAGTAGCACCTTTAACTTTCAGTTTGCCAGCACAAAAACTTCCTAGTCATGCTGTGGATTCTCTCCTGTGTAGTTCCATCACTCCCCCCTGGACCTCAAATTCAAGTCCATATTTGCACATTGCACCTAATTGAGTGTAACTCATTAAATGTCAGAGTTCACAGTCTTACAAAGACCAAACCATTTTCTCTCATCTTAGCATCAGCAGCAGCTTGCTATGCTGGTTAATGTGGTGTTCTTTTACCTTGAATTGTTAACTAGACAGCTGCAGGTCCATTGGCTGTGAGTCCCCTATTGACTGTGGTAAGAAGACATTTTGGATTTGTGCGTGGTCTTGATATTGGGTTAATGCATCGTCTGCCCCATTCATCATTTTAATTCTTTAACATCCATCTCATTAAACTAATCCAATTAGAAGGACGCCACAGGAATAGTCCATACTTCGCTTTAGCCACGGATTGTGTGGAAGCTTCCATGATATGGACATTGGTCATACTTTGACATACTGAGATAAAATATCATAGTTCATTAGTTTTTTTTTTTTCCATAGTAGCAAGTACATTTAGCAGGTTTATTTTTGTCAGCATAGAAATTTTGAAAATGATAAAGTCTACACATTTTTTTATGACTTTATTTGGTGTTACACGTAACCTTTGGTGAACTTTTCTTAGACAACTGTGCCATTATTTCAACAATCTTTAATGTCTATTACTGCAGTAGCATTCATTTCAGGCTTACCTCCTAAACGTCATGTAAAAAAATGAGTGCTTGCTTTACATGTCAGTGTGATATCTTGTCTAAATAGGTGGAATAAGACAGTGTCAACCAGATTATTTAGATGGTTTAAACAATCTTTTCCATGAAAGCCTGTTTCCACCACATAAGAAAAAAAAAACATGCTTTGGACATAAAAAGTCATATTTATGGGATGCAAAAGTCAAAATTAAGACATGACAGTTAAGTCAAAATTATGAGATAAAAATCATAATCAAGACATAAAAATGTAAACGTTTGAGATAATCATAATTATGATTTAATATGTAATAATTAGATTTTTTCATCTTATAAATATTACTTTTTGTCTCAATTTCAACTTTTTGTCATAATTATTACCTTACAATTGTTGCATAAAATGGCGACTTTTATAATGTCATAATTGTGACCTTTTTTTTAAAATTATTTTTACTATGTATCTAGTATCTAGTAGTATCTAATTATGCTTTACCAAATCATGATTTACCTATCTTTTAGGCTTTTCTGGACTTCCAGTAAGGCTGTATATACACAGGACATGTTCTTGGATTCAAAACCAGCTTGATAAAGCACATTGTAAGCACATCTCAAAATTGTTACTAATTTACTGTCTTAAAAATATAATGCTCGGGGTAATGGCTAAATATAAGACACTTGCTTACATGGAAAAAAAAAAAAAGAAGAAAGCAAGAATGCATCCTGTGCGAATGGCCACAAAAATAAATCTAACTGTCAGGTAGTTTGTTTTAGGGGACTCATCTGTTCTCTCAAATGGACATTCTGGAATCTTAAATCAGAGTCCTGTTTGCTACTTGATATAGTGCAATGCAGCACTCATGTGAGAAGCACCTAAACCCATATTGCCAGATGCTTTCAACAGTGTGGATGCATTGAAATGCATGGTTTTTCGAATTTTGTGGAGAAATTCTTCAGCCAGCTGGTTGTACAGTACATTGTATGTAGGTTTGTAAACAGTGGTTATGTAATGTGAATGTGTGTGTATCCTCAGGCTCGTTCCTTTGGCTCCAGGAAATGCACATACATCTGGAGCTCTGTTCTTGTAATTGTTATTTCAAAGACTGTTCCTCTGTGCTTTTGCAGGCGACTATGCCGGCTTCCCTGGTTGTGGCCTTCTCCGTTTACACAGCACTTACCGCCATGACCTCAAAATTTACGCATCCGATGAGGGTCGTGTGCAGATGACTGCAGCGGCGTTTGCAAAGGTTTGTTGGGTTTCGTCTGCGGGGTATGTTGGTATTACATAATGCTTTTAGATGGGATCAATGTAAACTGCAATACATTTACAGAGGAGTTCAAAATTGTGCTATTTTCCTTGTTCATTTTATTTATTGTTTTGTTCTTTTTTTATTTCATGTGACTGTATTCAGGGTCTGTTAGCACTGGAAGGAGAGTTGACTCCAATCCTCGTTCAGATGGTGAAGAGTGCCAACATGAACGGACTGCTGGATAGCGACAGCGACTCTCTCACTGACTGTCAGCAGAGAGTCAAAGCTCGATTACATGAGATCATGCAGAAGAAATTAAACTTTAGTGAGGAGGACTACAATAAGGTGAAGCAAGTTGCAACTGCTTATTTAAAAATGGCTCATAATCTCAGTCTAACTAAACTAGCCTAAAATTTGTCCTGTCTCTTTAAGTTGTCTCCAACAGGCAGCCCATCTCTGGTGAACTCTATGGAGGTAATTGTCAATCCAGTCAGGACTTGTGATCGAGTTCACACCCTCATTAAAAGCCTTACTTGTCAGATCTGTAAAAGGCTGGAAGACCCCAAATCTGCAGGTTTGCCCTCTTATTTTGGCTTCTTACTTGCAGTAGTCTTGAATATTAGAAGTGCTTCCTAAGTGCTTGCAGTATTGTTATTACTAAACTCTAAATATTAATACATAAATATTAAATATGTAAATGTTAAAAATATTTTTAAAAATAATTTTAAATGTATATAAAATATATAGATATATATGTATGTTTATTCATTTT
>NW_015558570.1:23745-71009 GCF_001515605.1 Sinocyclocheilus anshuiensis | reverse complement strand
TTTTTTTTTTTTCACAGATCTTCAGCTATACCACAGCGAGACTCTGGAGCTCATGCTGCAACGCTGGTCCAAACTAGAGCGTGACTTCCGCATGAAAAACGGGCGCTATGACATCAGTAAGATCCCGGACATCTATGACTGTGTGAAATATGACACCCAACACAATTCTTCTCTTGGTCTGGAGGACACGCTGGAGCTTTTCCGTCTGTCCAGAGCACTTGCGGACATCATCATCCCACAGGTAGAGGAATCGATACGCGGCTAATAGTGTTCGTTTATTCTTGTTCATCTTGCTGTTACCTGCATGCACACTCTCTTTCAGGAGTATGGAATCACTAAAGCGGAGAAGCTGGATATTGCCAGTGCCTACTGCCTGCCTCTGGTCAAGAAGATTCAGCTGGATCTTCAGAGAACACATGAGGACGAGGCCGTCAACAAGCTGCATCCTCTGTGAGTCTCTATACTGGGGTGCAATGCCAAACTCTTTGAGAGAGTTAAGGCTAAATCACATTTTGCATACTATACTGTACATCCTGTGTAGTGTGTTAAATTACTATTAGTACATTCCACTTCAGCATCCATGCATGCTTTTTTGTGGTTGTTTTACTCACAACCCCTTGTGCTTAACTTTTGCCTTTTTTAAAATTGATATCCATTTTAATTGCACAAAAATGGTGAACAGTTTTTGTCAACAAAAATATCATTTTTGTTTTTTATTGGCAGTAATATGTTAAAAAAAGACTTCAGCAATCCAAACTTTACCAAACAAAATATTTGAAACATTTGAAAAATGTATAAATAATTATTTATTGATTGATTGATTTTCAATATTGTTGATATTGTTCTTTATTTGTTTTAGTCATAGTTATTGTATTTCCTGTCATATTTATTAAATAATTATAAATGTAATCTACGTTAAGATTTATTAAAAGTATTCAATTTTACTTCTGCACTAAAATTGTATACAATTTTGTGACCATTTTTATTTATTTTATTTATTTATTTTTTGTTGACGATATGTCAACTAATAAAATTTAGCAAACCAGACCAAAAGTTTTTCAACATTTTGATGTATAAATAATATTGATTTCTTTAATGTTTATTTTCAAGTTGTTTTGATATTTAGTTTTTTATTTTAGTCGTAGTTATTTTATTTTGATGAAAATCTTTGTCAAAATGTAGTCCATTTTAATTACACTAAAATAATTACACTAAAAAGTATATCGTATTATACAACCTCACATTGTTGTAGAAGCTCTGCAGACTCAGAACCTGTGAGTGATCAGGTTGTGTATTTCATCCCTCCTGGTGGTTCAGGTACTCGCGGGGAGTGATGTCTCCGGGTCGGCACGTTCGGACCCGGCTCTATTTCACCAGCGAGAGCCACGTTCACTCCCTGCTTAACATCTTCCGCTACGGAGGCCTGTTAGACGTGAGTAAACAATCATCAAACACGCACATTATGCCCCGCATCATGTTTAATGCAGGTTACTACTTGTTTTATCTCATCTGTGTCTGTTTAGGAGCAAAAAGATGAACAGTGGAAGCAGGCTATGGACTACCTCAGCGCTGTAACCGAACTCAACTATATGACACAGATTGTTATTATGCTGTATGAAGACAATAACAAGGTACGAAATGTGGCATCAGCCCTTTTTACTCAATTTCTATGCTTCTTTCATATGCTGACATGTGTGTCTGTAGGACCCCTCCTCAGAGGAACGTTTTCACGTAGAGTTGCACTTTAGCCCGGGGGTGAAGGGGTGCAAGGATGAGGATAATGCACCAATGGGTTTTGGCTTCCGGCCTGCCTCCTCAGAGGTCTGTGTTTCACTCGCCCCAAGGATTGTATTTATTTCAGACCACATTACTCTGCTGAGCTTTGGAATTTATATACAACTTTCTAAGAAATATTGCATGCTGGATGGTCTGGACCACTTCCAACACTCCCATTTCATATGTAACAGAACCACGAGAAGCAGACAGACCCAGGCAGTATTGAAGACCTTTCCCAAGACGAGCCCGACAGAGCCGCACTGACTGAACCAATCAACATTCAGAGGAAGTCGCCACTCATACGCAGCCGAAAGGCTGGATCTATGGAGGTACCGTACTGTACTATAGGCTCTTCTGGTAGGCCTTAATTTTCTTTATTTCATTAACGGCTGCCATAATCAAACAAATTGACACAAACATTTACTTTAAATGAAATTAATTTTACCGCCAACAGTGTGGTGGTAATAGTGCAATGTTAGCTGCGGCAGGCAAATAGCATTGAGTTTTGTGAATAATTTTATGAAGACTATATAGTCTGATCCAAGAGTTTCTGGTGGCGTTCTGTGAAAATTTGAGAAGAAAATTAAAATATAACATGTAAAATTAATATATTGATTAAATGTTTTGGATGATATTTTAACAATTTGCCTTAACGACAGTATTAAATGCAATTCTTTAATTTTGAATTTTGAATATACAGTACATTACAGTACATCCTTACTAATTTTCATATTTTAAAAACGAAGCCTTACAAGGTAACAAAATATAAAATAAAAAAGAATGGCAGACATTTAGGCCAAAGTGGGCGAAGATAAAAATCTTTGTCATTATTTTATCTTTGTTATTAAAAAATAAGAACAAAGATACACAAATATGCATAATATACAAATAAAATAAACATTGCTTTTATTTTCAGGTACAGTACATGTATTTAGCAGTAGCATTCAAGAAATTGAATGAACAAATATAACAATAAAACACTATATACTCTTTACAGTATAAATTATACATTGATTCTTATTAAAGCAATGGTATTAAAGTTCTTCAGTCAAGAGCAGTGAGTGATTTTTGTGTTTTGTTGTTTTATTAACATTAAAGGCATAGTTCACCAAAAAATGTTCTGTCATCATTTACTCACTCTCAAGTTGTTTTAAACCTGACTTAGTTTCTTTCTTCAGTTGGACATAAAAGTTATTTTGAAGAATGAAAGTGAAAAAAAAGTAAAGTGAAAGTGAAGAATGTGGGTAACCAAACAGTTGCTGGTCCCCAGTGACCCATAGTATTTTTTTCCCCTGTAAATGGGGACCAGCAACTGTTTGGTTACAAATTCTTCAAAATATCTTCTGTTGTGTTCAGCACAAGAAAGAAATTAATACAGGTTTGGGACAACATGAGAGTGAGTAAATAATGACAGAATTTAAATTTTTGGGTGAACTTTCCCTTTAATGACAAGTGGCAGCATGTTTAGTATTATTAGTCTGCTGTCACTTTAAGACCTGCACACATCTGATATACAGGCACACATCCTTTCTTCTCTATTTACTTTCACTTTAGACATAATCAACTGGGATTATATGTAGACATTGTGTGTTTTTGACAGTATTAAGATCATTTATTTCAGTAATTAGGCGCTGTTTGTACAGTTGATTGAGACGGAGGTGCTAGAAATGCAACTGATAGAATGTGCGCTGTAGCACGATACTATGATATTAATTGTCCACGATCAAAAATCATAATATCGCACACCCCTAGTTATAATGTTACAAAAAAAATTATGTTTTAAATAAAAGCTAGTTTTTACCTTTCTATTTAAAGGGGTCATATGATGCTGCTAAAAAGAACATTATTTTGTGTATTTGGTGTAATGAAATGTGTTTATGCGGTTTAAGGTTCAAAAAACATTATTTTCCAAATACTGTACATTATTGTTTCTCCTCTATGCGCCGCCTTTCTGAAACGCATCGATTTTTAAAAAGCTCATCGGTCTGAAAAGCGAGGTGTGCTCTGATTGGCCAGCTATCCAGTGCGTTGTGATTGGCCGAATACCTCAAGCGTGTGACGGAAATGTTACGCCCCTTACCATACTGTGTTTAGGTAGGCGTGGTTGACTCTTAACTTTTATAAAGAATATCTCTTTGGATTTGAGACTTTAGTCTTTGCAACTTTACAGATCTTCTTTATGCACTAAGAGCTTGTAACACTCCAAAGAGAAAGGAAAAACTGAAATCGCATCATATGACCCCTTTAAAGAATCCTGAAAAAATTTATCATGGTTTCAACAGAAATATTAAGCAGCACAACTGTTTTCAGCATTGATAAGAAATGTTTCTTCAGCACCAAATCAGCATATTAGAATCATTTCTGAAGGATCATGCTTGAACATTTGAATGGTAGTGTATATATAAAAATATATAATTTATAGTCCTTCACAGGGGGTCATCATATTTGGGGTTCTTGGCATCAAAAAATTAAAAAACTTCTGGTCTAATTTAAAAACTGAATGACAAGCTGAATTTACTTAGAAAGAACTTTGTGCTAAAACGATTAGCATTGCTGTTTTGTGTATATGTTGGTTTTTTATGTTTGTTCATATGCCTTTGCAGGCTCTTTCAGAGAGTAACACTTCTTCTCGAGGACTGGCATATCGGATCTTCCCGTCGTCTTCTCGTCAGTCACTTGAGATCAAACCCAGCGGGCTAGGTGGGAATTGCATTTCATTTGTGTTGTTTTCATGTAGCAGAACTCTCCTGTCATTGGTCTCATTGGAAAACCTCTCAACCTCTCATAAGTGACCCGTCCCTCTTGACCGCTAAATGTGCTTGTTTCTGTTTAGAACCAATGACACAGTTCAAGGACCCTGCTCAAGTTTATTTAAATCATGCCGTACCCAGTGCGTCGGAAATGTGTCCATGCTGCCAGTAGTGGTCTAAATATGGCTGCTGGCAGGACCTTCTCTGCTATTCTTGTCTGTACTATTTCTATCTTCAAAGAACATTTATGAGGTGACAATGAACACGGTTTCGTAGGTTCGGAGTTGCATAATGTTTAAAGATTGTGGCTAATGTTGTTTGCACCTTACTAAAGCTTTATAGCATGATTTGCAGATCACAGTTTTTTTTTAACTAAGTGCGTGTTGCATCTGGCATGTGTTTCATTTGAGCTTTTAAACAAGTGTTGTTTTTTCAGTACTGCCCTCTAGTGTCACTCAGTGTTTCACCCTCCTGCACTGGCAATATATTTACCTTCCTAGCAGTTTAACTGGGTTTTCTATTAAAAAAGTTCTCTGTATGCCTGGAATTGAGCTTAAAGGAATAGTTCAGCCAAAAATGAATGTCAGAAAGGGGCCAGTGACAAATAAGAGTGTCCAAGAATCCAAATCTTTTAAAAATCTATTTTAAAATGTTTGTGTAAAGTTATCTGTATTCGCTTTGGTTTAATATGGTTCTGAAAAACTTTTATACAATTTTCAACAACGTTTACATTTAAATACTTAATTTAATAATAATTTAATAATTGTGAGAAAAATAAGAAAAATAGTATAAACCACAGAGTAATAACAAGCACATTGTTAGCCTAGTAGTTATTTTGTAGGGTAAATATTTGATAACTATTATGAATTATAAATTAATAAAATGTTATATTTTAATTTAAAATGTATGTTGTTTTGCAACATGTTATTTCCTACATTTGCATGTAGACTTCAATTTAGCAAAATATTTGTTTTTTCAAATAATTATAATATAGTTATAATAATAATAATAATAATAATAATAATGTATTTAATGTAATAATATATATATATCATTTTTTTACATATTACACTTATTAATATAAAAAATAATAATATAAAAAATATAAAATAAAATGTAAAAATCATATTAAAAAATATATATTAACTATTACGCTAAACTACATTTGCTACTAGTTATTTACCCTAGTATTTTTGACTTTATGCCCTAAGAAATATAAAATTTTAATTTGAATTCAGAAATGTTTTAGAACGGATCATTTCATTTTTGGGCGAACAATCCTTTTAACTACTTCAAATGAGGAGCTGCATGTTCACTTGTGAAAACTAACTATCGCCCGCTCCACCCCACGGTCTCCCTCCCCTCCCACACGCAGGCGCCCAGTGTGCGGGCCTCTTCAGTGCCTCCTTCCCCAACCTGAGACACCTAACACGAGTTCCCCGCAAAAAGCCCTCCTCATTCATGAATCTGGCTTCTCAAACCGGTATGTCCCAAACACACACACACACACAGGGTTATGACGTACCTCAGCCAACAGTGGCCTGAAGATTCAGATCATTACTAACGTTCCAGCAAACGATTCTTCTGAATAACTTACAGATATTCCCATTTTGCTTAATAGACACTCACATTAGCATTCAATATTCCCTTCTTGTATATTATCTACTATATCCTAGTGGCTGTATTTTTCAGCATACTTCATTTAAAATGTACTTTTATTTAATTTTAGTCATCGCAAATAAAGGCATTACGCACAACAGAAGCTGTTCCTAAACCATTTGCGTCTAGCTGTTTATCAAGGTCTCGCTTAGGAAAATTAGGTTTCCACAGTTACTGAATAATGTTATAACTAATAATTTGTCACCTTTGCTACCTCCAGACAGATTTGCATGCTGCATGTGCATGAAAACAAACATTTGTTTCATAATTTGCTAAATTGCACAAATTAGCAAGCTATTTTGTGCAAAAGGAAAATATTTTAGTGTCCTAGAACACTTCTGAAAATGTGTTTTGATGGTTTGCTATGTATAATATCCATGGCAACACAAATGATTGCTTTTACCACAATCTCTAAAGACTCATTGAGTAACTCTGATATTATGATTATTTTCAAAACATTCATTGGAAATTGCACTCTTAATTTCTAGCATTCAATGGAAACGAATGCATTTCTCTGTCAGTATCAAATACATTATTTAAATTACTATTTGAATTTAGTTATGTATTATAATTTATTATTATTTTTATATTCATTTAATTATACTGTTATAATTATAACAATATTTGTTATTAATAATAATAATCGTTTATAATGGAACTTTCACCCCTCACTCCTTGTTAGCAGCATTAACAGTTTTGTCCACCGGGTGTTGCTGTGTCTTTGAGATATAGAGGATTACCTTGTGTAAGAAAGACATTTGAAATAGCACCCAGAATACTGCCATGTCATGCTGCATCCAAAGGGACGTTGTAGCACAGAGAATGCTGGGTAATTTGTTGTGACCATCTGTTGTTTTTCTGTTTCTCAATCTCCACATTCAAGGGCAACATCTGGCCCCATGCACTCCATGTTACTTTTACCTGCTTGTTATAGATGGCTTTATGAGGAACAGAAACGATTGCATAATGGTGGGAGGATTAAAAATGCTGGTAGTTTTGAGTAAAAGCACAAGCTCATGAGGGGCACAGTGACAAGAGTAATGCCGAATGCCTCTTTTATCTCCTCAGAGCTGCTCTCTATGCCGGCAGTAAAGAGATTTTCTGTGTCGTATGCCAGGCATCCGACTAATGGTATGTTTGGAGTTTTTGAGTCCGTGTTTTTATTTTTGTTGACACTCTCCTGCATGCCCTCTGCTGTTGCTTCAAAGTAGTCTTTGTAATTTAGCACCGTTTGTGATTTTTGATTAATTCATTTCATAAATCGGGGAGGCTTTTCTTCACTTTTCATTTAGATTCACAAGACACACCCATCTTAATTCATTTCTCCTTCTGATTGGCTATATGCATGGGTTGTGTACTGAAATATATCTGTCTTGATATATTGCTGTTTGTGTGGAAAAACGTGTGAACACCTTTCATGTTGATCCACTTGATTTAGAAAGGGTTAACCCTTCCACCACCATTAATGCTTTAATGATCGCATGGCATATGCATTATTTTAAATCATCGAAGTAGACATCGTCCTTGCAAAAAAAAAAATCATAGTCTTAATCAATATTAAATAACTGTGTGCGTGTATGTGTGTGTATATATATATATATATATATATTACCAGGGATTAAAACCATAAACGTTTTATTTCAGCCATGGCAACATTTTGCATTTCAATTTATTTTAATTTAATGTACTAAAATATATAGATAAATGATATAGAATAAAAACTATATATAAACAAAAACTACTAAAAATGGCATAATACAACTAAATTGCTAAAACTTTAATGGAAATTAAAATGAAAATGGAAAATAAAAAAATATAAACTGATATAAAAAATAAACTATAATAGTATCTCACTGATACTAAAATAACACTACAGTTGTTTTAATTGATGCTTAAAAATGATATTTTCTGAAAACACCTTTTAATATCATATGCAGTTTTGCTTCTCAAGTAAGTGTATTTTGTTTTCAGTATATTTCTACATTTTAACTAAAACACCAAAAATACTGATTTAAAAAAGTTTTTTTTTTGCAGTGTTTAAATGTAGTTATTGTAATTTATTAAAGCGTATTTGCCAGTGGGTATATGATGGATACACTTCACACTTTGCATGATGGTCATAGATGCTAATGGGATGAGGGTTAACATCTGAAATGAAATGACATTTTTGAAATTGATCTTTATTGAAATGAAATTTTGATGTTTTTTTTTTTCTTTTGAACAAACTTGTTTATGTATGGATGGCATCATGTTTGCATGATCTTATTGATTGTTTCTTATTCTACACATCTTGTTAAGTAGAAACTGAAATGTATGTGTCAAAGCTTCAATTAGTATTTACTAAGTGTTTGACAGAGATTTTGGTCTTACATTTTTAGACTTTTGAGAGTCGTTTAAGATTATCATGATATTCACATTCACAAGTTTGCTCATAAGGCAAGTCTAATGAAGGACTGAACCCTTATAAAATGATGCAAATGTTTAGCACAAGGCTTTTGTGAATGTGGGCGTCTCTGTAGGGATTCGAGTTCAGACGGGTTTTGGTGAGGTTGAAGTGTTTTTCTCTACATAGTACAGCCCAGGGAAGAGTTGAAATGATCAAACTCTGCTTATTTCATTTGACAGTTTAACATTGCTCGAGGGAAACTCATTTTTGCCACCCTTGAGACAGGCTAACCATGTGTTTCCTATCAACATGTGTCAGTAATTTTTCCATCATTACGCATATTTGTCAAGACCAAGGAAGATTCCCTTTTTATATGCTGTCAGCAGGAACAAAAAAGTCCAGTGCATCAGGACTAGGTTTTAAATTGTGATAGAGTAGAATTGCAGGCTCTAATGGATGATGCAGTTGAACTTGTTGACCTACTATTGAAAAACCATTTCCATCCAATATCCAAATCCGATTTAAAGTGAGAAAAATGTTGGGTCAACCCATTTAAGCCACAAATCTTAAGGGGGAAAAAAGGGTGCAGTACAGGTTAAGTTAATCAAGTCATTAAAATCCAGTTAGTAAACACAGAAAACAGATGCAGCCTGCTTTTTTAATTGAAAACTAAAGCAAAATCATTTCAGCTACCAATGTGTTTTGCACTGTTGGTGTCAGTTATTTTGTTTATTAATTTTGTAATTTATAATTATTTATATAAGTCTTATTAATTATTGTAATTTGACATCAATAACATTTTGCATTATTTATGTCTGTTATTATATTTATTATTAAGTACTGTTTGTATAATTATGATTATTGCAATTTGACATCAATAGCATTTTGCACTGTTGATGTCTTTTATTTTATTAATTAATTTTGTAATGTATTATTTAATTACTGTTTATTTAATTATTATTATTATTATTATTGTAATTTAATTGGGCCGCTTTTTTCAAGCTAAAAACAGCCATTGTTTTTAATTACAAATGATTATTTATATAATACATTTTTATTATTGACATTTATTTGGGCTGCTTTTTCAGTCTAATATAAATAAACCTACAGTATATTCTCACTAGTGGCGTACCGCACATCTGTGAGGGCCCCCGCAAAGAACGAGATGGGGCCCCTCCCACCAGCAGTGATGTCATGTATGAAAACTTGCGCGTGCCTCGTGTCTTTTGCAGTGTCTCAGTAGGGGTGTCTTGTACGCCACTGATTCTCACTATAGACTCACTATATACTCAGTATGTTATGAAACTTCAGGAGTGTTTGCATGCACTGTGAAACCTAATCTATTCAGATGTTTCATTCAAATACAAATAGCATAAATTGAAGATTTGTTCGGAGAGTTTACTTATTACAGGGACTCTAATTGCACTCTGAAAATAGTTGCCTCCGAAAATAGTTGTAGGTCCTGACAAAAAAAGAAAACATTAATTTCAGCTCATTCATTGTATGTTGCTGAGTCACTGTGGCAAAAACATCTCCGCAGGAGTTGAGGCAGTGGATCCTCATTGCTGTGTGCTGCAGTGGCCTCTCCTTCCTCCTCCTCCTCCTCCTCCATCTCTGTCATCCCTTTGTTTCCCTTCAACCTGCAGTGTTTAGTTCCCGCCCGAATCCCCAAAGCCTTCCCTTCCCTACTGCCCACACTATCCCTCCTCCATCTCTGCCACATCTTTGCTTACCTCATCCCTCTCCCTCCTGTCCTCCTGTTACTCAGTATTTTCCTTCTGATACTCAGTGGATTTGAATTATGCTTATGAATCTGACTCCCCATTCTCAATAATTAACTAAACAATTAACAAACAAAAACATTTTCTGTTTTGATTGTAGTAATATTAAAGTATTTATTTATTACAAATGAGAAATTAATTAATTTTAAAATCTAACACTACTCCTTACTGCTTTCTTCCCCTGTACCTTCCCAGAATTCATGTGCCTGTACCTGTATGTTTTTTTAAATTACAGTGTAACTTTATTTATTCTTAAAAAAATTACAATTGAGAGATTAATAGAACTTTAAAAAACTAACATTACTCTTTCCATTCCATCTTTTCCTCTGTCTTCCAGAATTCCTTTTCCCGGATATTTGTTATGCTTCTCTGTTGCTAACCTTCTCCTCTTGCATCCATTCAGTCCTTTTTGTCCTCCTTTCATTCTTTCTCTCCCGTAGAGCTCTTAGATGAGCATCAGGTGGTAAAGCTGTTAGCTGGGCTGTCTGCTCACCCGGCTCTTCTCCACCACCCACACCGCTGCTCCTACAACCTCCGCCTGCTCCGTGCTGGCCAGAAACTCCCAGAATGCCTCTCTGGTCAGCCCCCTTGTCACTTGCTCACGTGCAACAAAGTGTGTGGAGCTTCAGCTTATGCCAAAATGTTGCAGTTATCTGCTCTGCTCTTTTATCTGACTTCTTGCTTTTCTTAACTCTGTGCCCTTTCTTTCCACTGTGTAACATCTCATAACCTCTGTTCCTCTTTTCTTACCGCATGCCTGTACATATGGCTTGGTGAATGTGAAGACCACTTGCTTATGGTAACTTCTGCATAGAGTAAGTATAATGCTTTAATTAAGCCATCTTGCACCTTTTTACATGTTTATTAGAGTATCTTGATTGACCAAAAAAGTCAATTTTACCATTTCCCAAAAAGACAATGAGGCACAAGAGGCCTGTAGTTACATTTATTTCACCACCATTATTGAGTGTTCTTAAGCTTTGTGTTCTAATATCCTCTTAACAATGGTAAAATCGATGTAATGCATGACCTCCAGTTGCATACTGCTTTTATGAAATAGTAGAACCTGCATTATGGTACTGATGTTTAATTAAACATTTATATGGTATTTATACAGTTACAAAAGATTTCTGTTTCAAAAAAATGCTGTTCTTTTGAACTTTGTATTCTTCAGGGAATACTAAAAAAAAATATTGTGGATATATAATATTTATATAACCTTTGTAAGAATCATGAACGTGCATTAGACATTGCTTATGTGCATAATTCATTCTAGGTTTTGTATTTTAATTAGTTAATCATAGTGTTCTGGTGGGTCTGGATTAAAAAAAAAAATGTTTTTATTGCATGTAGATCTTGCCATATGGTGTGTATAAACTGCATGACTAGATTTGCTATGCAGAACAAAGCAGCCTGGCACACTTTGTTTCAGTAGAATTAAACAAATAACATCATCCAAACTATGCTGTTATTGCTCTCACACAAAATGATTCATTCATAAATCGGGACTAATTTGTTCACAGATTCAACTCGCTAACTGAATGACCTGCTTGCAAAAGTTCTCAAGTTACCAACTATTACCAACTATTTTAAAGGACAGACTAGAACTACAGTGCCCCCAATTTAAGAGATTAAAGAAAAGGTTTTATTTTAACAATATGCAAATCTTTCGTATCATATAAAGTGCTGAATTAAACTACCTCTGAGTAATTGTTTGTTTTTTTTTCTCATAATTAAACTAGGAAAGTGCACCTCTTCCATTTACACATTTTCTCTATCATCATCTAGTTCCATTACTGCTAACCTAAACACATTAGCAAACGAAGAAGTAATTAAATCCATTTCAATATACTAGAGCATTAGCATTAAAATGTGTTTCTCCAGCATGGCACTTGTTTTTCAAATGACAGTTTCTCTAATCTTTTTATTGGTTAGTTAAACATGTAAAGTTCCTAATTGGTTTTTTAGTCTGCAGCAGTCCGTCCTAATTCTCTTGGCATTAAACTGATAATGCCTTGCAAACGAGATGCAAAACACTTTGTTAGTGAACTAAAATTCTAGAACTTGTTAATTTTCGTCTAGTTAATTGTGAAGATGCTAATGTGTCACAAGCCAACATGATACAATGCAATTCCTGTTGCATCATGGTGCATCTTTGAGATTTTGGGCTGCTAAAAACAATTCTGGATACCCAGTGTCTAAATGGTGTTGGGTGGTGTTTGTGTTGCCATATATGTGGCTTGTAGGTCACATGAGGTTGACTTCATACTCTTGTTGTGTTTTTCGTATACAAGAGCTCAGAAAGTGTTCATAGGAAATCTGTAATGATGAGTTTGTGTTTTGGACCATGTGTTGGTGCAGGGTTTGAAGGTTGCTCCTTGGTGCCCTCCATCTATCCACTGGAGACACTGCACAACTCACTGTCCCTCAAGCAGGTGGATGAGTTCCTCACGACGTTGTGTAAGAACGGGAGCGAGACACAATTTAAGAGACTCAAATGTAAGTGGACGAATGCTTTCACATTCTTTATTACACTTGTCTTAAAATCTAATTTATGAGGACGTTGATCACATTTGTATCAAAGTTATAATTATTTACACTGAACGGACATCAAAAGCCAATGTGTAGCTATAAACTGCTTAAATTGTCTGAATTGCCAATTACATTTAAAATAGGCCTCAGCATTTAGGTTCTTTATTGACATCAACAGTTCCATGAAGAACCTTTAACATCCATGGAACCTTTCCATTCCACGAAAGGTTTTTTTTTTCACAGTGAAAAGAGGTTCTTTAGATTTTTAAGAAGTTCTTCACACTAAAAAATGGTTTTTAATGACTGTTCACTGAAAGGTTCTTTGGGGAAACCAAAAATGGTTCTTCTGTGGCATCGCTGTAAAAACACCCTTTTGGAACCTTTATTTTTAAGAGTGTATATTCTTTTCTTTTCTCTTTAGCCCTGTCTGCCATGTTTGAGACACACTCCCAGCCATCCATAGATGTTGATAATCAGGAGACGCCAATGTCAACCCCGGTCCAGAACCAACCAGCTGCACAGTCTCTCTGGTGTGAGTATACTTCACTTTATCATGAAACCACTTTACCACTCACTGGCAACTTTATTAGGTACACCTTGCTTGGACCTTCTTTTGCCTTGAGAACTGCCTCAATTTTTCATGGCATAGATTCAACAAGGTGCTGGAAACATTCCATTTGTGTGTAGTGAATGGTCATGTTCAGTTTGACACAATTTGAGCTTTGTGACAGCTCGTCTGCTGGAAGTAGCTATAACAAAAAGGGTACACTGTGGTCATAAAGGGATGGACATGGTCAGTAGAAATACTCAGGTAAACCCTAGAGATGGTTGTGTGTGTATGAAAATCCCAGTAGATCAGCAGATTGTGAAATACTCAGACCATCCCGTCTGGCACCAACAACCATGCCACATTCAAAGTCACTTAAATTACCTTTCTTGCCTTTTCTGATGCTCGGTTCAGCAGATCATCTTGACCATGTCTACATGCTTAAATGCATTGAGTTGCTGCCATGAGATTATCTGATTACATATTTGTATTAACAAGCGGTTGAATGGGTTTACCTAATAAAGTGGTTGGTGGTGAGTGTATATTGACATACCATGGTATTGTCATCTTATAACCGTCATAGTACCTCCACAGTACTTTTTCAGTAGGATAATACACTTTGAGGGCACTTTAAATGGTCACTCTTATTGGAAGAGACATGAAATCTCATATTTGGTGCAAGAAGTAGTCAAGTTGTCAGATTTATTCTGGTTTTTAGCTCTGCCATTTAGATGATTACTGTTGGCTTTTAATGCAGCACAGTTTCCCCTGGGAGTTTAGTGATTTATGTTCAGTCTGTGGCTTTAGGAGCAGCTTTCAGTAAAACTCTAGGTTGTGTTAGTCACTGTGTTGTCTGCCTCTTTGTAACCCATTTACTATAATATTGTTTGTGAAAGTGGGGCCAGGAACATGCTGGAAGACAAAAGTAACTTTCAGATTAATAGTGTAATTGTTCTGTTTACTAATGTAACATTAGTTCTATGAGGCTCTTTATGTAGGACAATACAGCAGGATATGGGTTATATAAATGCGGTCACTAAAATGATGATTTATGAAATAAATACTAAGAATCTGCCAACAGGTTCTAGTTTGGCTGACTTTATATTATGTGTTTTAAAGATTAATTTTGAGTGCTGTGATTGATCACTGTGACACAAGCAGTGCCAATTGGAATTGCGATGAACTCTGCCTGCCATTTGTTTTAGATAGCGAAGCCCTACCCCAAAATCAACTATTGGTTGAACCAGTGTTGCTGTGTTCAAAAATGTGTTCTTTTTTTAATCAATACTTTTTCAGCAAGGATGCATTACATTAAGTGACAGTAATGACATTTATAATGTTACATAAAATGTCTATTTCAAATAAATGCTGTTCTTTTGAACTTTCTATTCATCAAAAATCCTGAAAAAAAATGTATTACAGTTTCCACAAAAAATGAAGCCGCACAACTGTTTTCAGCACTGATAATAATAAAAAATGTTTCTTGAGTACAAAGTGAGCATATTAGAACGATTTCTGAAGGATCATGTGACACTGAAGGCTAGAGTAATGAAGCTGAAAATTCAGCTTTGAAATTACCAAAATTTAAAATATATATAAATAAACTGTATTTTACTGTATTTTTGACCAAATAATTGCAGCCTTGGTGACCATAAAAGCAATAAAAAACTTTTTTTTAAATTACCGACCCCAAACTTTTGAAAAGTAGTGCAAAAATGTTTTCTTTTTAATTAAAATATTTTTTCAATTACATGCCATTTTATTCCACATAAATTAATGAATATGACATGGCTAAATTTAAAGGATATTTGTTGCCAAGACAAAGACTACAAATAAAAAACGGTGTGTTTGTGTGTGCAGACACCAGCAGCCCTCCCAGTACCGTATCCAGTGCCGGGCCCTTGTCTCCATCTGTAGCAGGGCCAGCATCATCCAACTTCAGATTCAACAGCGAGTAGACATCTTGGAAACATTTTTTGCTCTTATATCGGTTTTGCAGTATCTCTTTTAAGGATTGAGGTTAAGATTGATACGTTCCTAGTTATCTACTTGGGAGCTGCTAATATTGTACTATCTGCACTTCTGCCTGAACAATACAGAGCCTCTTTGGCTGAGATTCAGCTGATAGTTTGATCTGAGGGCAAATACAGCTCTGAAACCAGTAATTAGCTCTTCCGCTGTACTTCTGAGCTCCAGTGGAGTTAGATACTAATTATGATCCCAGAATCAGTGGCAGAGAGACCGAGACATTACAGACAATAGTAATTATCTGTGCATCTTCTTTTGTCACCCTACAGCGTAATGCAACTCAAATGAGCACATAGACCAATAAGTCCACAAAAAATATATTTAATCATTCAGATCAAGTTGCGTAATTTTAATTTTACCACAATTTTTTTTCAGTTTGTGTATATTTGTATTATTTTATGATTTTTTTTTTAGATGTTTGATTTTTTTGATCACGATTTGTTTTTAGATTTAAATGAAAATTGCTGTATTTTTATTATATGAAATGCAAAAGGTATTGTTTGAGAATGATTAAAGGGATTGTTCACCTAAACATGAAAATTCTGTCATTTACTCAGCCTCATGTCGTTCCGAACCTGTATGAATTATTTCTTCTGTTGAAAACAAAAGAAGATATTTTGAAGAATGAACCAAACAGTTGACAGTAGCCATTGACTTACATAGTATTTTTTATTTTCCAAACTATGGAAGTGAATGTCTACCGTCAAATATTTGGTTACCCACATTCTTCAAAATATCTTATTTTGTGCTCAACGGAAGAAACTCGTACAGGTTTGGAACAACTTGAAGGTGAGTAAATGATGACAGTATTTTTATTTTTTGGGTGACCTGTCACTTAAAATGAGCTGCAATAGACCTTTCAAGAATGTTCAGCTGTTTGCAATCTGCTGTTGTGTTTACTCTGTAAGTATATTTAATATTAGAGACTTAGATTACTTAATAAAATTGCTTTAAAAGTGTCTTTGTAATATTTTTTATGAATGAAAGGCACACCTTCAAAGTATACCAAATCACTGTGACTTATACCTGGTGCGATTTGTTGTTCTCTCCGACCTAATTGAGGTTTTGAAATTCAATCTGTGGTGAGTCTCAAAGAGTGACGCAAAACAATAATGATGACTCATGCTTTGCCCTCAGCTGTGCTGCTGTGTTGCTATAGTGACGGATTCTCAACCTTATTGACTTCAACCTGAATGAGTGACTGGTGTGTGAAGACAGCTAGTCATCACAGGCAGCCTGCGTCCTAAAGATGAAGTCATACTGTCAGAGGCATACCTACATGAAGTGGGGGCCCCAGGCAAAATTAATCAGTGAGGCCCTTCTAAAAGATTTTTTTTTTGTTTGTTAATTTATTATCGTTACCTAGTGATATAATTATACAACATATGAAATGTGGACAAAACACATCTAGCCTAATAATGCACAAAACAAGACGCGCTTTTATTGAGATGCACCTGTATATCAGCAAGTGAACGAGTTGCGGCGAAGCTCATGAAAATATTTTTTTGTTTTGTTTAGTAGTGTAGGCTATTTGCAGTCTGTGTGTTTCTCTTCGCGAGACACGAATATCTTTTGTGTAGCCTAATGAATTCAAGCATAATATCGAACGGAGAAAAAATATTTATAATTTATATTAGGCTATAAAAAATGGGAATGTTAAAATATTTAAGGCACAGTTGTTGCATGACAACCTAGCCCGTTATCATTTGCTCATGAAAACCGATGAATAAAATGTTTTATATTTGGTTTGGAGTGGAATAGAGTGTGGGCAGAAACATAAATTGGTGCCTATGCTTACCGTTGTTCTGTTTCCTCTTTTCCTCCGCTTTTTTCCCGCTTCAGGCTGCCTGATAGATTTGTCCTCATCTTTATGTTTAACTTGCGTGTTTATGTGTGCGCGTGCGAACTTTTTTCAGTTCATTCCTAAATTGCGCAAGCTCAACTTCCATAGGAATGGATTAAAAACGCTCGAGTCCCGCGTTCTGCTCCGCTCCAGATCATGCATTTTCTAATCTACAGCACCGCGAGGACGCGCTGCACTTGTTTGAAAAAGGCGGCCGAGGAGGCAAAAGCATATCGAGAGAGTGGGCCCCATAGGGGGGATGGAGAGATGTCGCTGCGTGTTATAGTTATTAATATTAACATTCCTGTTGGTTTAAATGGTCGGCCATCGGGGGCCCCCTTAAAATGCGGGGCCCCAGGCATTTGCCTGCCCCATTGCTACGCCTCTGCATACTGTGCTCTGTTAGCTCATTTTCATTCTTGTGTGGACAAATATGCCAAACGTCCAGCGGATATTTTCCCACAGGGGCCTGATGGAGTGGAATCGTGAAATATAATACAGAATCGGGTCTTTGAAGTGAATGATATTGTGCATATTCTCTTAGCCTTGTTTGAATTGCATAGTAGCTGCATAATTCATTTCACAATTTATGTGCGATATAAATTCTGACAGGTTACGAGACCATTAATCAAATTGAAAAGACAATATCATAAATTGCTCCTATCTCTCTCTGCCCTAAAATCTCGCCTGCTGGTAATATAAAATCGTCATAGCAACCAAGAGGCCAGTTATCCGCAACGGTGAGCTGGCGAATTAAGAAGTGTGTCATCGGCCAGTGCCGGTGTAAGAGGCTAACAACCACTTTAGCTCCTGCCAAAAGATTTTGGAAGATGTGTGGGTTGCTGTGGACGCTCAATTAGCATGAGGTAATTGCAATGTAATTTCCTTTAACAATGAGGTGTCAGTGTTAAAGGAAAGGAGGAGAAACTGTTCAAATGGGTTCAAACATCTATCGACAGTAACACCACAGATTTCCTCAGGAAAAAAAAAAACACTTCAGATTCGGTCCTCAGATGGTTAAAAAAAAGAAATATAAATTTTGGAGTGTTTAAACTTTAAAAGCTTTAAAGCTTATGTTACTGATATAATTCATGTTTTTTAACTTTTATTATCCTAAAGCTTCCGCTAACCAGTGGTGGACGAAGTACACAAATCAAGTACTTGAGTAAAAGACATAAAAGATCTTTGTTCAGACTGATGAAGGGTTGAAAGATGCCGCCTACTATTTATATTATATTATATATATATTTTTTGTTAGTTTTTTAAAATTGGATGGTTGCAAATGAAAAGAGACTTTTTTTTTCATAAAACATCTGGCTTGATTAGATAAAAACCTTCAAATTATGTAACATTTTATTTACAAAAAAAGACTTTTGTAAAATTGATAATGTAGTTCCATGTTTACATACTAAGTTGTCATGGAGCAGCTGATATACATAATCTACCTGTCAAAAGTTTGGGGTCAGATTTTATTTATTTTTTTTTAAGAAAGTTACATTTAAATTTAAAAGTTTAACAGTGGAATTCATGATTCATGAAAACCATTTACCCATGACACCCAATGAAACATTTACTTAAGTACAGTAACGAAGTAAAACTACTCCGTTACTGTCCACCACTGCCGCTAACAAAAGCAGTCCAATGTACAAAACGATCAGTCTAGTAACAAGATGAAAACTGTAATATGACAGTAATATTAATAGAGTCAATAATCAGTCTCTGAGGTAATTTTCAATATAATCAATAACTGAGACGTAATAAACAAAATACGAATGAAATAATGTACTAAAAATGCGAGTGCGCGGAGTGATACGAGAGACACAAAAGTAGCGCAGGTAAGTTTACTTGAATGAGCGTTACCATTTATTTTTTTCACAGGGAAATTGATTTTTTGAGTAATTGAGTAATTGATTTAACTTAATGATAAGTTATAAACCTATAAAGACAGACCTGTTGTGAGCTCTGATGTTGTTAATCAATGGTATATGCTTTTGTTGAAGCCACCTGTCCGCATTATTTAATTTGTTTTTTGATATTTTTTTAAAAATTGTATCACTTTGCTTTTAAAGTTTAATGGGATTGTAGTTCCTTCAATAAAGACGTTAAGTACATAGTCTTGAACCTTTCTGTTTTTGTGAGCTTTTATTTATTTGCTTCCAATAAATGTTTGTAAGGTTGTGATTCACCTCGTAGCTGGTTTGTTTGAATCATGGCTTATAATGTTTTAAGGAAGACTTTTATAAAAATGGAAAAAATACTTCTGGAACCAACAGTGCTAAAAGTTGAAGAGCACTTTTGTTGCGATTGACCAATCAGAATCAAGTATTTCAGAACCGTCAGATTAACACTATATGTTTTTAATCTGTCTTATTTTGAGTTGAGATCAACCATGTCATCGCACTGCCATTTAGTTTAAATAATGTATTTTGGTCAACAGTCTGTCTGACAAGTGTATGAAATAAAAAAATAAAACAATGAAGAGGCCCACACAGAAAGAGTTTTCCAAATTTTGATGTTTTTTATTGATGATCACCAGGATGGTTCCCTTTGCAGTAAATCAGCAGAAATCTACTTTTGCATTTAGCTTTTAAAGACAGAATGTTGAATATTGCACTAAAGAAGAAGAGAACTAAGATTCATACAGCGCCAAAGAACGAGGAAATATCACAGCATCTTCTCGACAACATCTTAGGGCAAACAGAAGCCAAGCCCAATAATATATGCATATTTCAGTACCATAAAGACAATTAGCTTCAAATATACCTTCTTAAAATAGTTTTAATTCTGATTATTAAACAATTACATTCAGGAGTATAACTAATAAGGTCACATGCAAAGATGGATACGTATACATGACATGGCCAAATGAACCCATCACATCATGATGCATTTGATGTAGAATGAAATTGAACTAATAGAGATTCATAGAGGTACTTTAAGCAGTCTTTTTTATCTTTAGGAAAGTAGAATTACAATGACCATAGAACTTTCTTAAAAGAAAGCATTTCACATAAATGACCGTCAGCTATTTTGATTTATGTACAGGTTATACCATTTGTTTTGATTTCTATTTTGGCTTTTTTTCATTGTAAAGGATCTATAGTGTATTCCATTCGCAGTGTGGTAGTTGTGAAACAGCCATCTGCAAACCAAAGGTTCTAAATCTTATTTTCAAGAGAGTTATGCATCTGTACTAAAATCAGCAACAGCTGAACATGTAATATTTTGTCATGAGTCACACGATCTTAGCCAGTTCTTTCGGTGACCCATTTTCTGAGGTTTACTGTTCCATGTGCATATTTTGCTAGTTCTTTGTTTTGTTCAAGCAGCATCCAGCGAAGCAACTTTTGCATTCAAAAATATGATTTAAAGTTAGTGCATTCATCTTTATCACAAAGCTAATTTTGTGTAAAGAAATCACAATAAAACCATATAGTACTTGTTACTAAGGCCAGGTATTTGAAATAAAACACTCACGTTTTCAAATATGAAAATATATCCACACCACATGATGTAGGCTACAGTACAGATTCAGCCCATTTTAACAATCCTTCTAGCAAAAAATAAAAAGAATTTGGTCTTAGTGTGGGTTTGCGTACATTGTTGGAATTGGGTATGATTTTGTGAAGAATTCTGTATCTATCTACTGTCTTTTCGAGGCCCTAGAGATAAGTTCTTAGGCTTTGACCACCGCTGCTAACTTGTGCGTTCTTAGCTAGTAAAAGTACACAAAGACCCAGTCACTCTGACAATCTCAAAGACAACTTCTCTGAGAGAACTTAAATCTATATTCAAATAAAACAAAACTAAGTCTGCTGCAATGCATAATACTGACTTTTACATAAAAATAAAAAAAAATCAAGACAGACTAAAAACGAACCACTCACTGTGAATATACTGGATTAGGGTTAAGGATGCAGTGTTTCAGAGCTTGTTTTGGAACAGTATGAATGATGGCACTGCTGTCTTGAAAGCAAAGGTTCTTTTAAGGACAAAACAATTGTGCATTTACCAGTGAGGCCTTGATGTTTTGCTATTGAAGATACTGTTCACAATGTAACTGAAGATGTTGAGCCACTGTCAAATCAAGACTATTTCAGTTCCAAAGGCATTCTAAAGCCATTGACCGATTGCTAATGTTTTTCTTACCTTCAGTGCAAACAGAAACACTAATTGTTAGCTTGTTTTGTAATTGATATAACTTCAGGTTAGGTTGAATTCATATTTTTACTATTTGTAAAGATATAAGCCATAAAAATGCCAATTAATGTACTGATACTAGCAACAAAATTCAAAAATGTATCTTAAACTGTTCCTGTTCTAGTATTTTAAGTGTATTTGTTCTCAATAACTGACCTCCATAGAATTTAATTTAGATAATAACTAGCTAAAGTTGTTCTTTACCACTTCGTCAGACCAAAAAACAAATGTTGATTAGTCATTTTAATTGAAATTTTTATATTTGTTTTTTCCCCCCAATAAATTAAAATATTACTTATTCACATGAAGCCTACCTACCAAACTGACTTCATTTTAGAAAAGTGCAATCGTACTTGGTGCAACATAATGTAATCATTAATGCCTGCTCTTTTATAATACTCAAACTTCTCAGTCAATTAAAACTTTATTAGCGTAAACCTAAAGAAGTAAGGCTATAAAGAATTTCTAATTTTAGTTAATCCAAAATAAATCTGTTAGTACACATATTGTTGTATGTGTGTGTGTGTGTGTGTGTGTGTGATGACTTAACATTTTCTTTGTCAAACAACACGCAAAAGGCACGAGGGTAACCCTCACTGTCTGCTCTCACAGCAACAACTATTCAATTCTATTGATAAGTCTCTACTGCTACATTTGGATATATAGTGTAATTTCCACCACCAGTTTCCTTTCAAACAAGTTAAACCTAAAGTGCTTGTGAGTCAGAGAATCTCAGCTTGGGGAAAAAAATCAGGTCAAGCATATCAGCAACACACAAACAAAACATTCAGTATGTCACAAGTCTGAAATCTCTACACCAAAATATATAACAGATTATTTGAAGCATTATTAGCATTGTTGGTCTTAAAGTGGCCACATTTAAATTTCAGTCATATTTTCACTCAAGCAACAGAACATCGTGTAAATGGCAATAAAATACAATTTCCATCTGACTCTAATAGTGGTCTACTCAATTTATGGGCAGATGGTATTTAAGCTGCTCGTTATTAGTCTGCTTTGGAAAAGAGATCTGGACCCCAACAGATCCCCACAACAGATCACTAGATTAATATACCTACAAAGTTTCGTCCAAGCTAGAGAGCATCATGCTTTAGTACAGTAATTGCAATACTGAGAAAACACAAAACTGTTATTCTTTCTATAACCTTGATCACATGATCAAATTAGAGCCTAGTCAACCAAAATATGTCATATCAGTGGGTTAGTCGTTTATAAAGATGCCATCTACTTTGCTTTACTCTTAAAAGCATGTACATATACAGTCTTCATCACATTATTGAGATAAAACTGCTGGATTGCTTTGATGTTTGAATAGAGAATGATCCATCTTTTGTCACCTAAGGGACACAAATCGTGGATTATGTTTGATTTTGTAAATCGGCATTTGAAAGAATTGAGATTTGGCACAAATCTTTTTTGGATTAGCAATTTAGAGTACAGTTATTTTTTTCTTCACTCTATCTGCTGGTATGTGATCTCATGGAGAGACTGCATCTAGCCTCATTGTAACCGTAGCTCACAAGACAGCTACTCTGAAATTGTTTGAGTCTGTTCTCAGAGGTTGTTTGCTCTAAGGCTTTGTGACCTTATGTTTGGAGTATGTTCTGCTGGACAACTGTGTCTATATGTGGTACGTGTGTTAAAATTGATGATAATGGATGCAGAACATGAATCAGACGATGTATTAACCAATTCACAGAGGGCTTTTTTGTGCTTTGAATTCAAATTAAAGGCAGGATAAAAACTTGGTCTCTATGTTATGTTAAAGAATATGAGAAAACTCAATTTGCATTGCAGCTTTAGCCTACTTGAACATTACATTATTATTTCATAACGGCTAGCTAGTGAACATTCAGTTTTCTGCCAAAGCCTTGCAGATGCAATCAAAAATGTACAATAGATTCAGGACCAAAGCTTATATAATAAAGTCCTTTGACAGCACTAAGATTTTGTTGCATTTTTGAGGATTAGAATACAAACTATAAATGGCAGCGGATGGATGGTTGTGGGTAGAGCAACTCATCTAAACCTAAAATATTAGAAATGAATGAGGAACGAATGAAAAGCTCTAAATAGAAAACCAATTCAAAATTCTATTTTGCAGGCTTGGAAAGATTCATCCTGCATGACCACTGTGCTGCTGCTGGCCAAGACCATTATATTCAGGTCCTGCTGTTTCTCATGGGTCTGCTGATACCAGTTCCGAGTTACCTCTGTGTCGTGTGTTGGTATTAAAGTGACCTAAATGAGAAGAAGATGGTCAGATGAAGTGCAGTATTCTGCTTGCAAATAAGACCTTAGGACATGAGTTTTCAATCCTTACATTTAACAAGGATTGAATTAATATATTGAGTGCACTTTAACTTTGACAGCCCAGGAAAAAAAAATTTAATTTGTAATTTAAAAAAAAAAATGTGCATACTCCATAGTACCCCCTTGTGTCCCTACAGTAGACCCCAGTTTGAAAACCCCTGTTCTAGGGGATTACTACAACAAACATACAAACTCATCCATATACTTAATTTTAGCGTAAAGTCAAATCATACCTGGAGATTAGTGCCCCATTGTGCTTTCCCTTCTAGGAGTGCATCTAGAACTGCACGGCTGGGTTCACCACTGCCTGGGTCATTTCCACTGACGACATAGTATGCTGCTCGCACTCGCTTGAAGAACTCTTGATCGACATTTTTAGCACTGCAGTGGTTGGGAATGTAAGCTAGGTCGACGTAGATGGGTGATCCAGGTGGAGTCCCAGCGCTGGATTTCAGGTTGGAGCCTAAAAGAATATACCATTGGTTATTTGCATGTGTGGTTCAGTGAAGAACCATTGCTGTACAGTTGAGATATTTGTCTGGCTTATACTGATATACAGTATTTCTTCCATGTTATGGTTGATTGCCAATAAATAGACAACATTTAAAAATCTGCACTAGTTTGTCTAAATAAATTAATAACAAAGCACTAAAAACAAAAATCTGTTATTTAAATGCTACAAGTGAATTTAGGTATCACAATATTATAATGTACAGTATGAAAAAATGATGTTCATTTTACTTTTAACAGCAAAGATTACTTTTAACAGTATAAAATTTTGTTTGAAGAGTTAATTTAAGTGAGTGTTACATGACAGTGAAGATAATCTAAATGTAAATAAAGGTAAATTAGCATGCGCAATTAAATATCCAATATTGGCTGATAAATTATTAAAATCTGTAATATCACTCAAAAACCAATATGGTACTAATGTGTCATGCATCCCCGATGTTTGTACCTGCATTACTCTTAACGCCATTGACCAATCCTCTGCCTGGGTTGTAGATGTCTCCCCTGGATCCCTGTGTCTCAGACATTTTGGACAAACGAAAAGTCTTCTCTGAATCTTTTCTTTTAAGATTATGAGGTGAGGAGTCTTTGGATGTCTGCTTCACAGGGGTAGTAGATCTCCTGCTTTTTGCATCTCCCTTACGTGCCGGCGATGCAGACTTTCCTAGTGTCTTCCTCAAGCCTCTATTTGTTTTAAGGTCCTTCTTCATTGGTCGTTCTGTGTGGGTCTGGCCATTAAGAAGGGCCTCTGGGTCCACCATGCACACATCAGGGTGTGGTGGGTGAGGAAGAGGGTCCTTCATTGGGATGGGAGGGGGATCGTGACTCCTCGGGGAGGAGGAATGATGACTTCCTCCGTTGCCGCCAGCTGCAGACATTTTGTCCACAGGTAGATGTTCTGCATCTTCATCAGAATCAAGGTTCCCTTCTGCTGTAATTGAAGGACATTCCTCAGTCTCTGGAGGAACATCGGAGTCAGACTGAGATGGGACTGACTCGCTCAAAGATGTAGGAGGAGTTTCCTCCCCTGCTAGCATAATGCCATGCCCAGTCGCTGTACCACTCTGAATGCTGTGCGATCCCTCCTTACCATCTTCATGGTGACTGTGGGGATGACGATGCTGCTGCTTGTGAGATCTCCTTTTGACAGAGTGCTGCTCATGCTCATCACCATCATCATCCCTTGAATGATCGCTTCTGGCATCTTCCTCTCCGTCCTCACTTGATAGTTCCTGTGGACTTGGATTTATAAAGGATGGAGAGATATCTCCTTTGCGGTGTTTGAAGAGCGAAGGTGAATGTGAGGACATGGCCTCCATACCGAGATCAGAGGGTTGTGTTAATCCCTCATCGGACTTCTTGGAGACCTCAGGGTAACAAGCCCGTGCTCCTGATAGTGGAGTGGGTGGACGTTCTTTTGAATCATACTTCTCTTCCTCCTCTTCACCCCCCTTTTCCTCCTTTATACCCTCATAAACATCTTCTCCATAGCCAGGTGGAGCCTTTAGACATTCAAAATCCTCATGCTGTATAGTGGATGCAAGGGCACTATGCTGGCTAGACTCAACTGTATCTGTTTTTTTGCTGTCTTTTTCCATCACTACTTCTTCTGTTTGCTCTTTCTTCTCTTCCATTTTTTCTTTACATTTCTTTTCTACAATTCTTTCAATTTGTTCTACCTCTTTCTTTGTTTTTGACTGCTCGGTTTTCCCTTCACTATCGCTCTGCTGCTCTGACTTCTTGCCATTATCTAGGCTCTCTCCCATCTTTTCTGACCTCACTTCGACCATCTTTTCAGGTTGTATCTGTTCTTCCTCAATTGTTTTATGTTGTACTCCCTCTTTCTCATCTGTCTCACGCTTCTCTTCATATTCCATCTTGCTCACTTTTGCTTCTTTCACTTCAACCCTCTCCTGTACTTTTTCAGGCAAGTCTATACTTTCCTTAGACTTCTCTGCCTCTTCTTGCTTCATACTTTGTTCACTTTGTGTATTAGTACTGAGAATCCCACATGTTGTGACTGGCACCTTCTGAGAACTTGTCATTTCTGTTGGCCCATCTATGGTTTGCAGATCAAATGAATGTAATATTGTTGTTGAGGGTTTTACATCAGCATGTTGCTCTGGTAAAGATGTTGTGCTTAATTTTTCAGTAGCTGAAGATCTTTCACATTCAATTCTGCATGGCAAGGTTCCCTCCTCAAAAATGCTTTTGTTGTCCTCAGGCTCATCATCAGAGGATTTTTCCCATGACTGTTTGTCTGCAGAGTCAGCCTTCTCCAAAGGTGCAATGTCAAACTTGAGAGATGTCGCAGATGCCACCACAATTGGATGAGTTGCATGCTCAGAAGTTGCTGATTCTGGTGATTTTGAGGAATGTGGCTCTGCTACATGTTTAGGATGAGAGACATGATCCCTGTCAGATTTAATGCTTGACATATCCTCCTCTGACTTTTCCTCTGCTGATGATGTTTGATCTTGAAGAAACGATTTGGATTCCTCCAAGGGACTGAGAGGAGAAAACCTGGCAAGACTAGATATTGATTCAGATGTTGTTGTAGCAGGTGTCATTCGCTCTGAGACTTCCATGTATTCGTCTTTTTTTAAACATGGTAAATCCATAATGGGCAACTCTCCCTCTTTTAACGATGAGTACTCATATGATATACTGTCTCCATCTGATCTTAGTTGGACACTAGGAATATTAATCAGTGTTTCTAGGCATTCTCCAAGGTGCTGACCCGTTGAATATGAGGCAGATGTTGAAGAAGAGTAACTAAAGGATGAAGATGATGAGTAAGTTGCATCAGACATTGCTGCTTGAGCAACAGCTAGGGATTCAGTCACTTCAGGCTTTTTATCAGATGTCTTTTGTGGTTCATGTTTGTCATCGCTGGGTTTGGGTATGTCATATTGGACTGAACTAGTATCTTGTTTCTTGGACTGTTCATCCTCCTTGCTGATTACATCCTTGTGCTCTCCAGGTACTGATAAAGGCTCTGTTGTGGGGGACTTTTTTGAGGATGAATCACCAATTGTTTCTGTCTGTAGATCTTCTGCAGTTGCTCCAGATGCTAAGGGACCAGTAGTATCATCTTGTTTTGTTTCGAGTGGTTTAGATGCAGTCATGGTATCAAATGTTACTTTGGACTCTTTCTCAGACATCTCTCTGGCACCCTTTTCAATATCCAAGTCACTTGCATCTTCCTCTTCCTCATCCTCATAGTCATCCTCTTCTTCTGCAAATATTTTTTGGCTTCTGACCAAGCATTCCTCAGTCTCCGCACTCACAATCAATGACTTGCTGGAAAGAGAATCAGTTTTGCCAGTGCACTCAAGTGCAAGAACATTGTCATCAACTTTCATGGACTGCCCTGAAGAACCAGGAGTGGCGGTGCTGGGATCTTCAGGTGATAACCTGGCAGCAAGCATGTCCTTTTCAGGTGGTGAGTATCGACCAGAAGAAAACGGGTCACCTTGGCTTTCAGCTGAATCCAGTTTGTTTTTATCTTTGTTACTATCACTTGAGATTGGACTCTCCATTTTGTTCTCATCGGAAGCAGATGTTGATGAAGTTGTTAGGCTCTGAAGATTTTTATCCTGTGATGTAAGAATCCCTTGTGGACGGGAAGCTTCAGTCACATGGGTTTTGGTCGTGTCCAGGTCCTCTGAATGAGGCATTGCCAATGTTTCTTCTGTTTTATGGTCTTTCTCTTGTGTATCAGGATTTGAAAGGCTGGAAGCAGATGTACATGGCTCTTTATCTGACAATTTAACATGACTTCCATCATCTTTTCCTTGAAGAGGAGAATGTGTGTCCTCTTTCTCCTTCTCCTTCTCTTCTCTCTCCAATTTCTCTGATTTGTCTTGCAAATCACTAGAGGCAAACAAGCTTGAACCTGCTGCCGAAGTGGCTTTTCTGTCAGATGTAAAACTATTGTCAACAAAAAGATCTGGTCTCTCTTCTCTAACCAATTCTTCCTCTTGGTATTGCTCCTTATTGTCTTGCTCTGAGTAGGCACTGTGGCTGTTGTGAATACTTGAAGACTGGTAATCAACCTTGCTGAAAGACACTGGCTCATCATCACTTTGTTCCTCTACTGAACAAGCAGCTCCAAGCAAAGTGGCCTGAGTTGTTTTTCTATTGTCATCTAAATCTCTATCCAGACTAGGGTACTGGTCCTCTTCCTCTCTTCCTCTCTCAGTGTCTTTTGAAATGGGCTTTTCATATGGCTCATATTTAGAGGCTTCAAAGCTTTCTTTTTCCACTTCATAAGTCATCTTGTCATCAGATTTCATTCTCTCGCTATCAGTCTTTTCAGCACATTTCTCATCTGCACTGCCAGTCTTTTGAAAATCAGAATGTAACTCTAACCCTGGAGAGGCAACCTCTCGTTCTCCTTCCCTTTCCCTCTCAGCCTCCTTCTCAGGTTTTGCAGCTTCCTTTGAAGAGAGCAATGTTTCATGTTGGTCATCCTCACTTGCCTGACTTTCAGAGCTGGGCAGTGTGATACTTGTTGGTTTGCTCTCAGTTAGAGTCTCTGAGACAGCTTTAGTACTTGTATCTGTAGTAGAGGGTGTAAGTGATGTGGTATCCACCTTAAACTCCTCTGGTTCAGGTGATATTCCACTGGAATCTCTAGTCAATACTTTTTCATCTAAATGGGCCACAATTTCCTCTTTTTTCATACTTGTCTCAGGTGGTTGTGCAGAACTGCTTGCCATTGGTTCTTCAGACTTCCAAAGTTCCACTGATAATGGTCTTGAACCAGCCCCTCCCATACAAACAGCATCTCCTTCATCCTCCTCAGTGCTTTCATCTTCATCTGAAAATTTGGTTGGAAATGTAGTTTCAAAGGTTGACTTGGTGTCTTTTGTTTTGTCCACAGTTGAGGAGGCTTCTTCAATGAATTTTTCTTTATAATCTAAATTTAATTTGAATCCAATGTCTGACAGTGAGAAAGTATCGGTTTCATGTAATGATATGTCTTGTTTGATATCTCCTTTAGGTTCATCTTTCAATTCCACTTTTTCTTCACAACTCAGATCTGAGGTGTCAAACATTTGTTCTAAAGATTCTACCAAAGATTTCTGTTTGCCTCCCAAGTCCATTTTGGTGTCAACTGACACCAATTTTGATGCATCTTCTATCATTATTTTCTCCTCAGGCTCTTTGCTTACTTTCGAATCAGTTGTTTTATCTTCTGCAATGGGAAGATCTCTTTTCTTCAGTGTGTCTACAGTATCGTGTTCTGATTTTGAATCCACAGTTTTTGATTCTGTTGGAATCTGTTCTGGCCTTTCTTCCACAGATATTGCCTTAGGTTCTTGTTTTGTGTCAGATGGCACATCTGTTGCCATACTTGGTTGAGGTACTTTAGTTACAATCTCTTCAGTGTGTTTTTCTTCATACTGTTGGTCGCTTTTAGCAGCAGCACTCTCAGATACTGATTGATCTGTAGATATCTGAAGTTGAGTATCCTCCACACACTTATCTTTAGATTCATACGGTTTTGGGGAAATGTCTTCAAACTCAACTGGTTGTTCAGATTTGACAAATATGCCTTTGCTTATTTCATCCGCTTTAGCTTGCATATCTTCTTTTTCTGGTGTTATTGGCTGGGGTTCACTCTTCACTTCAGAATCAAGCGCAGATTTAGAGATAGTAAGCTTATCTGTTTTTTCATAAGTCTGACATTCTATAGGCTCTTCATCTGGTTTGCTAGTTAGCTTCACTAACTCTTTGTTTTTCTGGTCCTGATCATCTTTAGAAGACAAATCTGATTTCTCAGATTCAGATAGGAAAGCTTGACCTTGGCTCAATTCTGGTGGTTCATCTTTAGGTTCCGGGACGAATATTGGTGAGGAATCCATTTTGTCTGAAATGGAAATTTGTGTTTTGGATATAGTCTCCTCTACAGTTTCCATATCTTGGCTAGTTTCATCTGTGTATTGTGAAATTACGGAATGTGTTATTTGAGGCTCTTCTTTGTATGATACATCTGCTTTTTCTAAATGTTGTTTGGTTTGATTTTCTTCCAATAGCTTCTCCTTCAAGTCTTCATCTTGTTTACTAGTAATTTCAGTCTCACCTGGAGTTGCCTCTAATATATGAGATTTCATCTCTTGCGCTGACATCCCTTTAGATTCTTGATCATCTTTAGCAGACATATCCTTCTCCATAATGGACACTTCTACATGCATCTCTGTAGACTGAACATCTGGTTTTGAGAGGGAAATTTGCTCTTGCATCACAGATTTTACTTTCTCTACATTTGTATCCTTAGAGTCGTCAGGTTCTTTGGCAGCTGGAATCATTTTCTCATATGTCAGTCCAGCCTCACTTTTACTTTCTAACTTTTCTTCATCTTTCAAGGTAACATCTGTTTTTTCACTTAACTGTTGTATTTGAGAATTGAGGCCATCTGTGTCTTCCTTAAATGGGCTTATACAGACGGATGAATCAGTTTCCTCCAAAGCCACCTGGTCATGTGTAATATCAGTTGATTCAGATTTCTGTTTTTCCGGTTTAGTTGTCATATCTGTCTCTACAGTGTCTTGTGTCTCCATATATTTTTTGGCTAATTCATGAGATGTTGATGTTTCTGCTTTGATGTCTGGGCTTTCTATGGACTGACAAGATATATCAGTCAGATCTTTCTCTTTGGATTCCTTGTCTAATTTAGATGATATTTTGGCTTTCTCTGACTGAATTTCTTCTTCTTGTTTCTCCTGTTTTTCTATCTCGGAACATTCCACAACTGCTGGAAAACTCTTATCTTGAAACTCTTCTTCATTTGCATTTTTCTTATTAAAATCCTCTTTAGATGGCAATGCTGCTTTTTTTGGTTCTGATATTACATCACCTTTATCTGTAACCTCTGCATACTTTAATAATTGGTCATTCTCCTTATGCTTCCCTTCAGCATCATCTCTCTCACCCTCCTTTTCTTTCTCCTCTTTTTTCTCTTCATCTGTGGACGATTTTAAATCACAAGTTTCTTCAACGTCATGATCATCAGATAACTTGCTATCTTTACCCTCAAGAATTACAGCCTTGCTGCTCTCTTTTAAGTCCTCTTCAACTTTGCCCTTCTTCTCAACACTTGGATCAGGCATTACCTTTGTATCACTTATTTCTTTTAATGGTAGAACTGGTAGACTTTCTTTTTTAGCTGACAAGTCATCAACAAGTGGAGATGGTACAGAGGTTGCTTCCTGGATTCTCTTCTTTTCTTCCTCCTCTGCTTGAGGTATTTCTTTCTCATCTAAAACACCAGGTTTTTGTTTTGCACTCTCCTTTTCAGATTTAATTTCAGCGGGGCTAAGTGGCACTCCTGGTTCTTGATGAGTCTCTTTAAGGAGAACTTTATCCTTCCCTTCCACAGGTGACATTTTGAGGGGAGAGTGAGATGCACTAGGTGGTCCAGAATGTGTAGGAGAAGCCATTTTTACAGTGCTGTCATCAGGGCTAATGCATCGGTCTTTCACATCTGGAAAAACACTAGCTTCAGTAACAGGAAGCTTAGAAACACTGTGCGATGGGGAGGAGAGTATTGTTTGTGCTTCAAAAGATGAGTCCTCCCTAGAAGGTGATACTGATACCTTCTCCATCTCAGGTGGTGAGGATTTTTCAACAGATGAAGTATCAGGAACTAAAGGCACGGGACTTTTGGGTTTGTCCATTTCTTTCTCCTTGTGTTCAAGTTTATCAAGTGAGGCATATGCTTCTTGTAACTTTCCAAGTGAAATGTCAACATTTGGTGTTTTATCCTCATATTCATCCTCCTCTTCATCACCGTAATGGGCGGCCATCTCAATTCCCTCGGTTTTGCCTTCTAAGGGAAGTGGTGGAGATTCCTCAGAGGGAGATGATTTGAAACACTTGTCTTCCTCCAAGGAGGATGTTGGTGAGATGGTTCCAGCTGAATGTAGGTAGTCTTTTCCTTGGGTGGCATCAGTCTGGGTAACCGGTTGAACTGTGTCCAAGACTAGGGAACTTTTTCCAGTGTCTTCAGTCTGAGGTGCTGTGGCGGATGCCACTGACTGATCTTCTGCAATGGAAGTGGGTAAAGAAGACAGTTTGTCATACTCCGTTATAGACGTTGCTGAAGAAACATGTTCCTCTTCAGCTAATGGCGCTGCAAATATACTGGTGTAGATGGAAATAGGTGGCTCCTGTGCACCAATCAATACTTTGCCTGTTCCATTGCCCATTGCAGCGGCTTGCATTTCTCTCATTCCATGGATGGCATCAAAGGAGCCTGGTTGGTCTGGGACCAAGACATCATAGCTACCAACCTCATATTGAAGGTGTGGTATCCTGTCCTCTGCTTCTTCATGGATCTCCTCATCTGAGATGGTCTGTTCAGTCTCAGAGTAACCTGGGATGGTTTCATCCTGAATATATGACAAGTTTTCTGCTGCTGCAGCTCCTTGGGCTGTAGAGGTAATACCAGCTGTAACACCTCCAACATTTGACAAGTATGCATCCTCTTCTTCCTTGACTTTCTCAGCAGAGATATCTTTTATTTCTTCATCTGCAATGGCATCCAAATCCTCTGCCTCCTCTAGCTCAGCTTTTTCAATCACATCCTCTTCTTCAAACTGCGCCTCTTCAGTTTCAGTCTTTCTTTCCTCCACTTGTTTTTGCTTCTCCATTTCCTCAACTTCATGTTTTCTGTCCACTCCCTCTAAGTCTTTGGTTTCCTTTATTGCCCCTTCATCCTCTTCATCTCCTATTCCCATGTCTTCCTCCTCCTCCTCTATCTTCTTTCTAACAGGCTGTGTCTCAACCTCTTCCTCATCTTCATCTCTCCTCTTCATCACCGTAATGGACAGCCATCTCAATTCCCTCGGTTTTGCCTTCTAAGGGAAGTGGTGGAGATTCCTCAGAGGGAGATGATTTGAAACACTTGTCTTCCTCCAAGGAGGATGTTGGTGAGATGGTTCCAGCTGAATGTAGGTAGTCTTTTCCTTGGGTGGCATCAGTCTGGGTAACCGGTTGAACTGTGTCCAAGACTAGGGAACTTTTTCCAGTGTCTTCAGTCTGAGGTGCTGTGGCGGATGCCACTGACTGATCTTCTGCAATGGAAGTGGGTAAAGAAGACAGTTTGTCATACTCCGTTATAGACGTTGCTGAAGAAACATGTTCCTCTTCAGCTAATGGCGCTGCAAATATACTGGTGTAGATGGAAATAGGTGGCTCCTGTGCACCAATCAATACTTTGCCTGTTCCATTGCCCATTGCAGCGGCTTGCATTTCTCTCATTCCATGGATGGCATCAAAGGAGCCTGGTTGGTCTGGGACCAAGACATCATAGCTACCAACCTCATATTGAAGGTGTGGTATCCTGTCCTCTGCTTCTTCATGGATCTCCTCATCTGAGATGGTCTGTTCAGTCTCAGAGTAACCTGGGATGGTTTCATCCTGAATATATGACAAGTTTTCTGCTGCTGCAGCTCCTTGGGCTGTAGAGGTAATACCAGCTGTAACACCTCCAACATTTGACAAGTATGCATCCTCTTCTTCCTTGACTTTCTCAGCAGAGATATCTTTTATTTCTTCATCTGCAATGGCATCCAAATCCTCTGCCTCCTCTAGCTCAGCTTTTTCAATCACATCCTCTTCTTCAAACTGCTCCTCTTCAGCTTCAATCTTTCTTTCCTCCACTTGTTTTTGCTTCTCCATTTCCTCAACTTCATGTTTTCTGTCCACTCCCTCTAAGTCTTTGGTTTCCTTTATTGCCCCTTCATCCTCTTCATCTCCTATTCCCATGTCTTCCTCCTCCTCCTCTATCTTCTTTCTAACAGGCTGTGTCTCAACCTCTTCCTCATCTTCATCTTCAATTGCAGCACCCTCATCCTCAAATTTCTCTAATTCTGATGTTTGGGGCTCATCCTGTTGTTCTTTCACTTCTGCTGATGGCACTTCTTGGATTTCTGCTGATGGTGCTGCTTCTTTCTCTGTAGCTTTTTGTTCCACAATATCGGTTTCTGTAACATGATCTTGTTCTTGCTCCTCTGCTACATCATCATCTCTTTTAGCTGGTAATCCGGAGACAGTAAGGGCACTTTTAGGGGCTTCAGAGTGATCTGTCATTTCAGTAGGTCTCATTTCATCAAAGTCTTTTGTTAAATCTTCTGGAGTAGATGGAGCATATATTACTTTTCCTGTCCCATTCTCCGGTTTCTCAGGTTCAATCTTCTCAGCCACTGGTTCTGCCACAATCCTTGCACTCTCGAACTTGGCAGTTGTTGGTTTGCTCTTTATTGTTTTGGGTTTCCCTTGGGTTTTGGCCTTGTTGAGGGTCTTCCTCACCTCTGGTGTAAAAGGTTTCAGGTCAGGTTTAGTTATTTTTCTCAGTTCAGGTTTTAAAGTGTCCTTGGTTTTAACCTTTTTCTCATCTTTTTTCACAGCATCATCTTTTTTAATTTCACGTTTTTCTTTCTTAACTTCCCTCTTTTCTTTGTCTTTCTTTTCATCCATTTTGGACACCCTTTCCTTGGGGTGTTTTTTCAGTGATTTCTCCTTCAATAATTTTTTCTTTTCTGTCACTTCTGTTTTTGGTTTCAATGGCTTGGTGTGCTTCTTTTCTTCTTTTTTCTCAATTTTGTTCTCGTTGACAGAGTCACTCTTCATTTCGACCATGGATACATCCTCATGCTCGTCGGTTTCTTTCTTAAAAGGTTTAGCTGGTGCTTGAGTCTTGGGAGATGATTTGAGACTTTCTTTGCTGTCAGTTCTTTGCTTTAGCTTTGTTTGTTTTACTGCTGAAGGTGAAATGCCAGAATTAATGTCTTTTTGGGTGGCTACCGGATACCGCAAGAAATCAAGGTGCTTCAACTTTTCAAGCCCTTCAAGGATTTTGTTCTGCGGTGCATTTCCAGGGAACAAAACTCTGATGATTTTTTCTGTAGGGTTGGCAGGGAGCCATACAACGAGAGCAGTAATAGATGTCAAATACGGGACAGATATTTCTCCCTCTTTTCCATTGGGAAGCACTATCCCTGTCTTGGCCTTGCTGTTACCTGCCCACTTCTGCATGAGGAACTGCATTTCCTTACTGTCCTTAACAGGGTTCAGGACAAACATGTCTAACCTGCCCACACCCATCTTATGAAAAAGAGTGATGGGCTCGATGGTATTGCTAACCACTCGAAAAAGAGGCTCAGGCTTAATTCCTAGCTTGTTGAGGTATTGCAATGTAAGAGAGGCTTCCTCAATGCTTCGCTTAACTTTCAAATTCGATTCTGATGTGCGAAGCTTCTCAGGTACATTGAAGAACACAACTCCGAGCTCGGGTGATATCAGGTTCTTCATCCAATCACTGTAGGTGGTTGAGCCTTGAGACTGTTCTTCCTCCTGTTCTGCAACCTTCCTTTGAAGTAGTCCATTGATTCCAGGAAGATTATCAGCACCAATATGGGTAAGAAGGATAGAATCAATACGATCTAAATGTCTGACAAGCTTCCAGAAGCATGACCTTCTGTCAGAGCCACCATCAATCAGAATGTTAAAACCATTGACGGCAAAAAGTGCAGAATCCCCCCGTCCACCAGGAAAAATGTAGCAGCAAGGCTTTGACAGCTTTAGGAATCCTCCAGAGGTTGGAGGCTCAAGAAGGTCAAATGGGGATGGTACATCCACAGTCTCAGATATGTATTCGGTAAACTCAGTGACACCCTCCATCTTAGGGAGTATGGGCTCTGGATTCAGCCTATAATTCAGCAACTCCCTAATGCGTTGCTGTTGCCCCAGAGAGCTCCAGCCTGCCTCACCACGGCAAGACACAGTCAGTGATGCCCACTGTCCAGAGCTGGCTTTAACCAGCAAATTACTGACCTACGTGAGGAAACAAAGTCCAAAATTAGTCAAGATATACAAGCACACACACACATATATATACAGTATATACAATTTGAATACAGTTATATTATCTAAACTTACCCCAGGATCAGCAAACACACGTGAGAAGGTTTGATGACTGAACACTCCAGTTTGGAGAACCAGGTCGCCTTGGTCAGAACTCTGCCCACTCAGGACCAGTAGCTTGTGCACAGCTGGGTCAGATACAAGACAATGGATCTAGGACATAATAAGAGACAAAAAGAGCATTTAAAACACATTAGTCTATTAGAGTCAGTCTGTTTGCAGCAAGGTTATACTTCAACAAGGTTATTCAATGCACAGCTGGGTCAGATACAAGACAGTGGATCTAGGACATAATAAGAGACAAAAAGAGCATTTAAAACACATTATTCTATTAGAGTCAGTCTGTTTGCAGCAAGGTTATACTTCAACAAGGTTATTCAGTCTAACATCAAACCTATTATTTATCTTTATTAGAAACATACAGCATCTTGCCCATAGAGTTTTTCTTTAAATAACTTACCTCAGAGATAACGGTATCTTCTGATGGGTTCACCAATACAACCGTTTCAAGAACATCACTTTTGTGGTGCAGAGTCCTTTGACCTGAAAGAAATACATATGGTTTTTCTTGTTGATATTAAGTTACAAATATCTATTGTGACTACACTCATTGAGTCTATTTATGATTTGTAAATCATCTAAAACAGATGCAGCATAAAGATTCACACTAGTTGAAGGTCATCCTGTAACGAAAGAAACTAATACAGAAAGTGAAAAGACAGAATATGCAGGGTCAGACAGCTCTCAGATTCCATCAAAAATATCTTAATTTGTGTTCCGAAGATGAACGAAGGTCTTACGGGTTTGAAACGACATGAGGGTGAGTAATTAATGACAGAATTTTCATTTTTGGGTGAACTATCCCTTTAAGAGAAATGACTGTGCTTTCTATTGGCTTTTCAAAAAGTGTTAAGCTACTACTACAATAATTTGAAGTAGTTAAACTACATTCAAGCTAATCTTTTGTAATAGTAGTTAGCAAAACTACTAACTACAATGAAGGGCAAAATCTTTTTTAAATATATAACTATACAATATAAAATTGAATGATTATAATTTAATCAGAGCTGTACTTTTCTTACACAAAAACAATGAAAGTTTGAATGAATGGATAAATAGGGTGATAACATCAAATTTGATTTAATAAATGTACAATAAATATAATAATAAAATAAGAATATTCCTTAGTTATAACTTAATCTAGTATATAATTTAATCAAAAACACAGTAAGAAACTAAATATGCTGCTATAAAGAAGCTTGGAACGACATGAAAGAATTTGAATTAATAATTTTTTTTTTTTTATTCTGTTCATGTTACTGCCTGAACTGATTCACCTGAATAAATAACTGATTCGCACTTCAAAATGAACCGATTCACTAAAATGAATCACATTTCAGGATGAACCAATTTACTACAATGAACCAGACCTTCCAGCACTACATATGAGTGAAAGTTGTTTAGGATGAAATGATTTAGTAGAACAAATCAGGCTTTCCAGTACTACATTTGAGAAAGAGCTCACTTGGCGATGAATTTGCATGTGCAATACAATTTGACATTCAAAATACAATATGACTGTTGGTAATAGCTTCACTAGAAAAGGTTTGCTACTTTACTAAAAAAGTTTAGCTACTTAATTAGTTGCTCCCCAAAACTTTATGCCAGACCAGTATTCTGAAAAAAAGGAAACACTCATCTAAATGATTTAGGAAAACTTATTCGGGAATAGGGCTAAATGCTAAACCATAACTCACTGAAACGCACAGTAGCCAGAGCGTAATCCTTTAAAGCATGTTCCTTAACAACATTGCATTGATTTGTTCATTTGAAAGTCAATTATAGCAGCCGTATGATTGATTAATGTTTGAATGCCCCTGCAGCAGGAGTAACACTGAAAGCCATAGCTATCACTCACATCAATATTCATTCATTTAGAAAAGGACTCCCAAGATGTACAGAACAGCATATCCACAGCTAAAAGACAACCTTAGTGCAATGTATTTCAAGGACAGTCCTGCAAGAATCCTGTTAATGAGACATCATGGATGTTTGGATTACGGTCACAAGTAAGGGGTTTAGAGTTTTAAGTGTAAATTATGATAAGAGGATATCCAGGCTAATAAGAAAAAAAATCAAATGACAGAAATGCAACACAAGTCTTTATATCATCTCAAAAATCCAGTCCAAACACATTTATCCTGTGTTTTCAGTTGTATAAAGAATGTTATAAGGGCAGGGTGTATTGAGGAATTAGTGGGATAATCAAAGAGCTGCTGAACGCAGCACGACTGGGGTTTGGACCAAGCTGGCCTAAGCCCAGCCTTGCTTCTATGAGCCAGATGGTATGAGAAGGAAGTACAGAAGTGAAAGTACAACATATGTGAAGACTGGTGAGACAGATTTCACCAGGACGCACTGAATTCAAATAATACGGGCTGCCACGGAAACTAGTAGCTCCGACCCTGCTGCCCTTTGCAAAGTGACAAAGTACAAAGAAAAGAGGGAGGTATGAAAGTCTCAGGCACTGCAGTTGCTCTCACTGCAGTTGCTCTCCCTTAGGCACAATGCCCAGAGCTACATGGGTCTATTGGCTTTGTAATGAATGCATTGTGTGCTTTGTTGTTGTTTGATGAACATCTTAGGAAGAGGCAGAACTCAGAGAATTAACAAATGTAGGTGATAAAAATTACATTTTTTAAACTCTGTCTAGACAGTCAGAATTACTGTAATATCTAAAATGTTAGATGGAAAAAAAAAAATATATATAAAAATGTTACATTTAATTTAATTTATAATAATTCCAGAAGAGTTTTTACAAACCTGCTGACAAAAATAAATGTATTCAGTGGCATTTATATTATAATTAGCTTAAAAAGAATAATTCCTGTATTGACATATTTTGTATTGAAACAGGAATCTTTGGCAGGACGCAAAGGGTTCACCACTTTTTAAAAATAATCAGTTAGGCTTTAGTTACATCAGAACCATGAACCATGATTTGCTTCTCACATATGGCATTGGGGGGTGGGACGTTCTCACCTCTCACTCTCTAGGTACTCATCCTAGAGAGTATTTGATTGGACAGTATAAATTGTAATGCAGGATGAGTCATACATTTTTATTCATTTTTATTTTTTTCTGGAAAAGCCTGTAAATTTTCAAATGGGCTTAAAAACCACAAAACTCCTTTGCCATTTTAAATAAACAGATGGTTTTGCAGAGCGGAGTGTTCAGCCAGCTTCCAGTTTCCACTACTCCCTTTGGAAATTTTCCACAGTCGCTAAAGAATGGGAAAGAATGTAGCATTGTAACAGTAGTCCAAGGTATCCAGTGAATCTGTTAAAGAACAAGCAATTTCATAACCGCTGATTATGACAATTTTTATAGCACAATCACATTAGCATCGTAAAACACTAAGTCGTTTTTAAGAAGGTCTCAGTGTAGAGATCCAGTCCTACCTCACCTGACCTGCTTGATATAAATATCTGCTCATGAACTTCAAAAATGAGAGCACTCTGTTAAAATAAGCTCAAACAGTGCTATAGTAGAAGACAGACCAAGCATCAGCGCTGCTCCAGATATTTTGCTCTAGATATGGTCACCCAAGAGATTGAGGCCTGTGGAAGTTTGGAAACAGAATCGCCTCATCTGAGCATCTAAAACAGTCGCTCATGTCACCGTCTTGTGTGCTTTTGGGAGCAGATAACCTTGTGAACGGCACGTCTTGCTGTAGTGCACTGTATTAGCAACACTAAATCTGTTTGTCCCAGTGGAACAAGCCATTTAATTCCCATTTCATGTACAGCTGACACAGAGGTTGTGCAATGTTATGGCATTTCTTTTTATTTAAAATGCAAGATGAACTTTCATTAAGCATGAAGCACCACAGGTGTTTGTTGTTATCTAAAGTACTGTAGCTAACTAGCTTTTCAGAATGGAGGGAATTAATGTTACTTTTGAGGGACTTATTGTAATCCCATAAATGTTTCATCAATCCAGTCTTAGTCCAGTGCTCTGGTTGAGAGAAGTATGATAGGAAACTTAAAAAATCCATTAAAGTAATACTCAGATTTTTATAAATTACACTGCTAGGCGCCATAATTCCTGCAGATGAGCAATTTCTGCCACTGTACATGATTTAAGTGCTCTATACACTCTATAAAGCCCTAAAACAACACTAACACAAGCTGTCCAATATTTCTTTGGACTCTTGACGCTCCCTGTTGCATCTACACAAGAAGCGAATGCCCTAGTTTCTTCTGGTAATCCTAGTCCTGTGATTTGGCAATGCTGAATGATTCTGCTGTTAAGCATATTAAAGCCTCTTTTATCACGGATGTGTCACTGAATCTCAGACAGCCACCTGGGTAAAGGGTGTGGCAGTGGCACAATGACCCAGCAGGAGTGCATGTTGTGCTTTTATGCCTCATTTGCATGGACATTTCTGATTTTAACTATTATACTGGCAATACTGATTCACAGAACTCAAAAATAGTAATGTCTAATAACTAGCACAATAAGATAGCAGTCTATAACTTGATAAAAGACATAAATGAAGCTGCATATGCAATCAAATTAGCCTAACATTATTTATGTACATACAAAATATAGAATAATTAGGGCTAATCATTCAAATCTAAATCAATCAATTAAAATCAATATAAATACATTTCAGTTTGTGAATTGTGAAAAGAGCACATTAGGTAGGCCATATGTGGGCTACAGAGGAAGCAAGTTTTAAAGCAATAAAAAGGGTATGAGAAGATTGTTGGTGCTGTACCACTGTTTCCTTGGGCGCCAGAAAACTCCAACCTAAGCCTGAGCCAACTATGAGATCATGCCAACCCACAGCCCGTTCATTAGCATTTGAAGCCACATCATTGTGGTCCTGAATAAGGGCTGGATGTTTCTCCAACACTGACAAGACTCCACAACACTGCGGCATTTCACAACAACGTCCTGGTGTCACAAAGATGTCTTATCATTCTATACATAATATGGCCACATAAATTTGACATTTTAATAGGCAGGAATGAAAGAACAATAAAGAAAAGCATTAGATCTTGAAGAAACTAGAAGCTTGATAAGTGCATCTTTTAATCCTGATAACTGGCCTTATTGTGCAAAGATATAATATATACCCAGCACACTGGTGGGTAGGCAGTCCAAATAAAGGAAAATGTCATGAGTACACACCAAGTGATGCACCAAGTTATGAAAATACACATGCTGAGATGTTAACAACATGTTTAAGCTGCAATATAGAGGAGTGTTTATGAAAGCAGGTAGAAAGCAGTATAAATAGCGGATCTAAGAGAGGACATGGGTCTGTTCTGAGTCAACATCTGCTCTGAAATGTCAGTGTTTCCACAGTCCTTTAACCAGATGATTAACAGACAGCTTATGGGTGGATTTGAAAACATATGCATCTAATCATAACATTTGATGGTACATAAATAGATCTAAAGTATTCATGTTGTCATCTTTCAAATCAAAGTATATAGTAGGTACTTTTTAATGGAACAAAATGCACAATGTGACCTGTTTCATGTATAATTCATTTAACATTAGAATAAGATATTCAAATGATTATTAACAAATAAAAGTACTCAAGGCCTTCCGAAGTTACATGAGCAGAGCCAGATAGTATGCTGTTAATTAAGCCTATGATAAATCTTTTTGCTCTAAATATTATTCAGCCTTTTGAAGAGATCCTGTTAAAAAGAGTGGTTGAACAGCACACTGGTGGGTAGGCAGTCCAAATAAAGGAAAATGTCATGAGTACACACCAAGTGATGCACCAAGTTATGAAAATACACATGCTGAGATGTTAACAACATGTTTAAGCTGCAATATAGAGGAGTGTTTATGAAAGCAGGTAGAAAGCAGTATAAATAGCGGATCTAAGAGAGGACATGGGTCTGTTCTGAGTCAACATCTGCTCTGAAATGTCAGTGTTTCCACAGTCCTTTAACCAGATGATTAACAGACAGCTTATGGGTGGATTTGAAAACATATGCATCTAATCATAACATTTGATGGTACATAAATAGATCTAAAGTATTCATGTTGTCATCTTTCAAATCAAAGTATATAGTAGGTACTTTTTAATGGAACAAAATGCACAATGTGACCTGTTTCATGTATAATTCATTTAACATTAGAATAAGATATTCAAATGATTATTAACAAATAAAAGTACTCAAGGCCTTCCGAAGTTACATGAGCAGAGCCAGATAGTATGCTGTTAATTAAGCCTATGATAAATCTTTTTGCTCTAAATATTATTCAGCCTTTTGAAGAGATCCTGTTAAAAAGAGTGGTTGAATTTTCATTTGAAAACTTAATATTGTGTACTACAGTGACTGCATATAAAATGAACAATTGTCCATTTAACCTCAAGACATGCCCAATTACCTATAAAATAATTATGATTAAAATGATAGTAATTCATAAAAAATGATAAATTTGCAATTCCTGAAAATGATGATAAAGTACTTTTTATAATGACCGCTAAATTATACTGTAGACATTGTCCATCGCGTCAACAACAGTATGCTACTTTTATGTCTCCCGTACAGCTCGTAATCTCTATTTTAAAGGGGTCATATGATGGGATTTCAAGTTTTCCTTTCTCTTTGGAGTGTTACAAGCTACTCGTGAGTAGATAAGATCCCAAAAGTTGCAAAGACTAAAGTCTCAAATCCAAAGAGATATTCTTAATAAAAGTTAAGACTGGTCCACGCCCTCCTAAAACGGCTCGTTCTAACACGCCCCCACATGTCTACGTCACTGTGTGGGAAGATTTGCATAACACCGCCCAAATGTTCACGCAAAGAAAGAAGGCGTAACTTTTATTCTCGCTGTAGTATTGTTGCCGCCGCCATGTCGTGGAGACGCTGTGTGTTTCGTTGTGAAAGCGAAACTTCTTTGTTTGGCCTTCCAAAAGAGGACACAACTAGAAATCAGTGGTTAAGTTGTATTTACAACAGTTCAAACCAAATATTCAGATGTGTCCAGCGCATTTTACCACTTGAGGAATTGGGCCAATCACAACGCACTGGATAGCTGGCCAATCAGAGCACACCTCGCTTTTCAGAATGATGAGCTTTGTAAAAATCGACATGTTTCAGAAAGGCGAGGCATAGAGGAGAAACAATAATGTACAGTATGTGGAAAATAATGTTTTTTTTTTACCTTAAACTGCATAAACACATTTCATTACACAAAATAATGTTCTTTTTTTAGCAATGTCATGTGACCCCTTCAATATTAACGCAAGCTAGCTAATTGCCGCCATCTTAGAACTTAAAACAGTTATTGCTACATAAAACCGCGGAAATAAAACTGAGCTTAGAAAAACATGGAACCAATAAGAGACATAAAGAAATCAGATAATGTTTAAGTTAGCCAGTCATAAAAAAATAAATCAAAAAAATAAGTCCTGATGCCTGGGTTTGTTTTATGTTACATGATTATTTTATGTTATCATACTTTACATATTGGGTGGCAATGTCTCATGCATTATTAATAAATTAAAGATGTATTATTTAGCTCAAGCTTACATTTAACTCCCAGATTACAGATGCTATCATTCCACATTCCCAATATCCAGTCCTGCTGCAGTAACATTTCACACAAAGAACTGTACCAAAGAAACAACATTTAACACAGGAAGTATCCTAAGGCAATGTGTATGATTAATAAACAATGAGGTAAAAGATCTTAAACCAGAACAAGCGACAATTTAGACAGGCCAATTTAGATCACAGTGATTCAACAGCAGGGGAGGAATTCTCACTGCAGCACTACAAAGAGAGGGTGATCCTCCCACACTGAATTTGCAAGCTCCCAGGGATGATGGCCATTTGTGCACTCACCCACATACCCACCAACACAAACGCCCTTCAAAAGACTGAATAAAGACTGAAATATGTCACCAAAGGGTGAGTTTGAAGCAAATGGGAGCAACATCATATCACCTCACTGTGACTGTGAGCAGTTCACAGCGAGAGCTTGTTGACATCACATCTCAGTTTCAGCACATTTAACACAACTCATGTCTGCGCTTTCATGCAGGTCAACCGCACTTTCATCAAAACCATTAAAATTCCCTCTATACTGAAAGCTGCTTTATTACAAACTTAATGAGCAGGTGCCATGAGCCGTTACATAAAGTTCTACCGGTATACATTTAAATTGGCTAATGAGCTGACTCAGTATAAATGCTCAGAGTAAACAAGTAAATTAGATTTTAATGGTTTATTTTGACAAGCAATCATTCCAGTTAAATGTTTGAGGAAAAAGATAAGAACAATACTGTGTGCCTGTCTAAGAGATTCATTTGTAATTAAAAGTGCTACAGTCCACAGATGGGCACCTGCTACTTAAGTTGTGTCCCTTTCCACTGAGTAATCCACCAATGAGAGGTTGTTTGTCTCAACTGACCGTTCCTAAATCTGGAAGGATTATCCAGTAAGTCCAAAGTTGAGTTGCTAATATTTTCTAGGTTGGACCATTCATTTGTGTTGTCCATGGAAACTAGGTCTAAAATGGCTGTTTCTTTCTCAGCATTTTCCAATGTCAAACGGAACAAAGCACGAGTCACTTTGGTAAAGCCCAAGCACCCAATCGCCAAAGATAAAGAATCTCTCTAAAACCTAATAACAGAGCACACTGCCACAAAACAAGACCAATTAAATAAGATTATAGATTTTGAAGGAAATTACATCTCATATTAAGACACTCAAAGTAAAGCAGGTCCACTAAACATTCTGCACCTCTACCGTACTTTGCTTTAGGCTACTACCAGTACCAATGGGACAATGACTCAGCAGCTAATGCTGTTAGACCCACTGATGTCAGTGGGTGTTTCTCTATATAAGAATCCCACCCAGATAGCTGCATCAGAAAAGAGAACTAAGGAACGACTGAATCATTTCAGCACTGAGCTGACAAACAAATGTACTTAAAATAGTCCCCAGTATCTCCTCAAAAGCTAACAATCAATTAGAGTACTTAGATCATTTAGTTCAAGCAGGTCTGATTTGGTTCATTGATGTTTTTGTACTCCTATGATATAGATAAGTTTAGAGCAAAACAACTGAACATTACTACTAATATCAGCTGTGCCGAATGAAGCAAAGAGTAATTTTGTGGGTTTAATTGGCTTCCACAATGATATTCAAACATGGAGCGAGTCATCCATTTAGTCATTATTTTTCATGAATGGTCCTTAAGCAGCCAGATGTGCAAATGTATTGCAAACAGAGAGAGAAGGGGGAAAGAGAGAAAGAGTCACAAATAGCAATGCTGAGTCATGGAGCAGCAAATGAATCAGTGGCTGTTAAAACCTACTGACAAGCTGGACAGCATTTTGGGGCATCATAATCATGGATTGCTAATTGTTTATGAATGTATCAAGATTTTGTAGAATTGTATATTATTGAATTATTATAGTAAATAATAGCCTGAACTTAGTGGAATCACTGTTTAAAGAAAACAAAAAGATCGGTAGAGGTGACTGTCAAAACTGAAAAAAAAAAAAAAAAAAAATCTGAACCGATTACCCAGGCAGCAATGTAAGTTCCGTAGAATGCTGTCGATGAATGCATCTTACTAGATTTTGAGACAGAGCCAACACTTTGCATTATTTTGGTTGTAATTTTATTGGAATTGTAGAACAAATTAGTCTTTTGAGTAAGTTCTTTTTAGTCAATCAAAAACATACTGCAGGACCAGTGCAGTCCGATTCTCAAACGAATGACTCTTTTGAGTCGGTTCTTTTTAGTGAATCAAAACATACAACGCGATCAGTGTTGTCTGATTCTCAAACGAATGAATAATTTGAGACGGTTCTTTTTTTAATCAAAACATAAAGCGGCTACTACTAATAATAATAATAAAAAAGTCAGTCGGAGCGGTTGTTGTGTTCAAATGACTCGTTAATAAACCGCAAAATTTAATTTGTAATTAAATGTTATGCTATTATGAACTAATAATGAACTAATAAGCGTGTGTTGTGTTATGTTATATTTAGTAAGGCTAATAAGACTTCAAACAGTGCATTTACTGTCTGTCGCCTAAAGATATGAGTTTTATTGGAATCTGTGGTATTTTTGGAATTAACTGAAACGTTACCATATTGTCCTTTTTTATTTAATATATAGCTATGTAAAATATTTTGCGTTTAATTAATTTAAAATATCTGTGAAACCTAAGTTTCTATAAACATATCTTTCGCAATAATATTTTGTGCAAATCTACAACGATCTGCACCACTAATAATAACATTTCTTTTGTCCAATTTTTTTCTTCTACAAAAATAGGCTACTAAAAGACTCGTTAATAAACAAGAATCGTTCAAATAATTACACCAACTCTAACATGAACATTCCTAATTATACCTCAAAACTTTTGAGCATAGCCTATATTCCTCCAGACAAAGACGTACACGTTTAGCATCTTAACTTAACGGGAAGTCGTGGCCTAATGGTTAGAGAGTCGGACTCATAACCCAAAGTTTGTGGGTTCGAGTCTCGTACCGGCAGGGATTGTAGGTGGGAGGAGTGAATGTACAGCACTCTCTCTCACCTTCAATACCACGACTGAGGTGCCCTTGAGCAAGGCACCGAACCCCCAACTGCTCCCCGGGTGCCGCAGCATAAATGGCTGCCCACTGCTCCGGGTGTGTGTTCACGGTGTGTGTGTGCACTTTGGATGGGTAAATGCAGAGCACTAATTCCGAGTATGGGTCACCATACTTGGCCACATGTCACGTCACTTTTAACACAGCCTCCCTAAAATATCTCAATGTAGAAGTGCATGCGTCATGCAACAAATAATCACTTTTCGTGGTCATTTAGCACAAGCACAAAATAATAAAATAACGAAACCACTTCAAATACATACTGACAAACGCACAAATAATTTCACAACCTGTTAAATTATATATATATATATACAAAAAAATTATATATAT